>NC_083103.1:30389867-30558694 GCF_949774975.1 Lagenorhynchus albirostris
AAGATTAGAAATGAAAAAGGAGAAGTTACAACAGACACCGCAGAGAAACAAAGCATCCTAAGAGACTACTACAAGCAACTCTATGCCAATAAAATGGACAACCTGGAAGAAATGGACAAATTCTTAGAAAGGTATAACCTTCCAAGACTGAACCAGGAAGTAACAGAAAATATGAACAGACCAGTCACAAGTAATGAAATTGAAATGGTGATTAAAAATCTTCCAACAAACAAAAGTCCAGGACCAGATGGCTTCCCAGGTGAATTCTTTGAAACGTTTAGAGAAGAGCTAACCCCCATCCTTCTCAAACTCTTCCAAAAAATTTCAGAGGAAAGAACACTCCCAAACTCATTCTATGAGGCCATCATCACCCTGATGCCAAAACCAGACAAAGATACTACAAAAAAGAAAGTTACAGACCAATATCACTGATGAATATAGATGCAAAAATCTTGAACAACAAACTAGCAAACAGAATCCAGCAACACATTAAAAGGATCATACATCATGATCAAGTGGGATTTATCCCAGGGATGCAGGGATTCTTCAATGTACACAAATCAATCAATGTGATACAGCATATTAACAAATTGAAGAATAAAAACCATATGATCATCTCAATAGATGCAGAAAAAGCTTTTGACAAAATTCAACACCCATTTATGATAAAAACTCTCCAGAAAGTGGGCATAGAGGGAACCTACCTCAAAATAATAAAGGCCATATATGACAAACCCACAGCAAACATCATTCTCAATGGTGAAAAATTGAAAGAATTTCCTCTAAGATCAGGAACAAGACAAGGATGTCCACTCTCACCACTGTTATTCAACATAGTTTTGGAAGTCCTAGCCACGGCAATCAGAGAAGAAAATGAAATATAAAGAATACAAATTGGAAGTGTAGAAGTAAAACTGTCACTGTTTGCAGATGACATGATACTATACTTAGAGAATCCTAAAGATGCCACCGGAAAACTACTAGAGCTAATCAATTTGGTAAAGTTGCAGGATACAAAATTAATGCACAGAAATCTCTTGCATTCCTATACACTAATGATTTTCAGAAAAATCTGAAAGAGAAATTAAGGAAACACTTCCATTTACCATTGCAACAAAAAGAATAAAATACCTAGGAATAAACCTACCTAGGGAGACCAAAGACCTGTATGCAGAAAAGTATAAGACACTGATGAAAGAAATCAAAGATGATACCAACAGATGGAGAGATACACCATGTTCTTGGATTGAAAGAATCAATATTGTGAAAATGACTATACTACCCAAAGCAATCTACAGATGCAATGCAATCCCTATCAAATTAGCGATGGCATTTTTTAAGGAACTAGAACAAAAAATCTTAAAATTTGTATGGAGACTCAAAAGACCCCAAATAGCCAAAGCAGTTTGAGGGGAAGAAAACGGAACTGGAGGAATCAGGCTCCCTGACTTCAGACTATACTACAAAGGCACAGTAATGAAGACAATATGGTACTGGCACAAAAACAGAAACATAGATCAATGGAACAGGATAGAAAGCCCAGAGATAAACCCATGCACCTGTGGTCAACTAATCTATGACAAAGGAGGCAAGGATATACAATGGAGAAAAGACAGTCTCTTCAATAAGTGGTGCTGTGAAAACTGGACAGCTACATGTAAAAGAGTGAAATTAGAACACTCCCTAACACCAAACACAAAAATAAACTCAAAATGGATTAGTGACCTAAATGTAAGACTGGACACTATAACACTTAGAGGAAAATGTAGGAAGAACACTCTTTGACATAAATCACAGCAAGATCTTTTTTGATCCACCTCCTAGAGTAATGGAAATAAACACAAAAATAAACAAATGGGACCTAATGAAACTTCAAAGCTTTTGCACAGCAAAGGAAACCATAAACAAGAAGAAAAGACAACCCTCAGAATGGGAGAAAATATTTGCAAACGAATCAACGGACAAAGGATCAATCTCCAAAATATATAAACAGCTCATGCAGCTCAATATTAAAGAAACAAACAACCCAGTCCAAAAATGGGCAGAAGACCTAAATAGACATTTCTCCAAAGAAGGCATACAGATGGTCAAGAAGCAGATGAAAAGCTGCTCAACATCACTAATTATTAGAGAAATTCAAATCAAAACTACAATGAGGTATCACCTCACAGTGGTTAGAATGGGCATCATCAAAATGTCTACAAACAACAAATGCTGGAGAGGGTGTGGAGAAAAGGAAACCCTCTTGCACCTTTGGTGGGAATGTAAATTGATACAGCCACTATAGAGAACATTATGGAGGGTCCTTAAAAAACTAAAAATAGAATTACCATATGATCCAGCAATCCCACTACTGGGCATATACCCAGAGAAAACCATAATTCAAAAAGACACATGCACCCCAGTGTTCTTTACAGCACTATTTACAATAGCCAGGTCATGGAAGCAACCTAAATGCCCATCAACAGACAAATGGATAAAGAAGATGTGGTACATAAATGCAATGGAATATTACTGAGCCATAAAAGGAATGAAATTGGGTCATTTGTTGAGACATGGATGGATCTAGAGACTGTCATACAGAGTGAAGTAAGTCAGAAAGACAGAAACAAATATCGTATATTAATGCATGTATGTGGAACCTAGAAAAATGGTATAGATGAACTGGTTTGCAGGGCAGAAGTTGAGACACAGATGTAGAGAATAAACTTATGGACACCAAGGGTGGAAAGCCACGGGGGTGTGGGTATGGTGGTGTGATGAATTGGACGATTGGGATTGCAATGTATATGCTGATGTGTATAAAATTGATGACTAATAAGAACCTACTGTATAAAAAAGTAAATAAAATAAAATTTTTTGAAAACGTAGGCAGATCTAAGTAAACATTTCTCCCAAGAAGACATACAGATGGCCAAAAAGCACATGGACAGATGCTCAACATAACCAATTACCATAGAAAGGCAAATCAAAACTACAATGAGGTATCACCTAACACCGGTCAGAATGGCCATCATCAAAAAGTCTACAAAGCATAAAATGCTGGAGAGGGTGTGGATAAAAGGGAACTCTCCTACACTGTTGGTGGGAATGTAAATTGGTACAACCAGTATGGAGAACATTATAGAGGTTCCTTAAAAAACTAAAACTAGAACTACCATATGATTCAGCAATCCCACTCCTGGGCATATATTTGGAGGAAACCATAATTCAAAAAGATAGGTGTACCCCAGTGTTCATTGCAGCACTATTTACAGTAGACAAGACATGGAAGCAATCTAGTGTCCATTGACAGAGGAATAAAGAAGAGTTGGTACATACTTACAATGGAATATTACTCAGCCATAAAAAAGAACAAAATGCCATTTGCAGCAACATGGATGGACCAAGAGATTATCATACTTAGGGAAGTAAGTCAGAGGAAGAGAAATATCATATGATGTCATTCATATGTGGTATCAAATTTTTAAAAAATGATACAAATGAACTTATTTACAAAGCAGAAAGAGACTTACACATATTGAAAACAAAGTTATGGTTACCAAAGGTGAAACATGGGGGGGGTGATAAATCAGGAGCCTCGTGATTAACATACGCACACTACTGTATACAACAAGGACCTACTGTATAGCACAGGGAACTCTATTCAATATTCTGTGATAACCTATATGAGAAAAGAATCTGAAAAGTAATGAATGTGTCTGTGTATAACTGAATCACTTTGCTGTACGCCTGAAACTAAACACAACATTGTAAACCACCTATACTCCAATTTAAAAAAAAGAAAAAAAAGTTACATTGAGGATTCAATATATGAATTTTGGTGGGACAGAATTCAATCCATAGCACTATTGACCATTTCTACATCTCTTGTTTTTTGTTTGTTTAGTTTAGTGTTTAAGTTTTTCCCATTTTGTGTGTCTTAATAGTAAGTTGTAAGAATTCTTCTTATATTCCTTTAAGTCCTGTAACATGTATTATAAATATTTCCTCCTTTTAATTTTTTTATATGTTTAAAGAGCAGAAATTTTAAATTTTGGTTAAGTTCCATATTTCTGTTTTTTCTTTTATAGTCTGTGGGTTTTGTGTTCTATTAAAGAAACGTTTGCCTATGCCACGGTTATAAAATATTCTCCATTGTTTTCTTCTAGAAGTTTTATAACTTCAGCTTTTACCTATTTGCATTTTGAGTTAATTTTAATGTTGGCATGTGACAAGGGTCAAGGTTCATTTTTTTGGAATATGGATATACAGTTGTTCCAACACTATGTTGAAAGATAATATTTTCCCTACTCAGTTACCCTGACATTTTTATTTCAAATCTATTGACCAAATACGTCTGGGTCTATTTCTGGACTGTATTCTGTTCAATTGACCCATTTCCTATGCCAGTACTACACTATCTGCTTACTATAGCTTTATATAGTAATTCTTGAATTTAAAATTCTTCTAATCAAATAGTGTAAGTCTTCCATCGTTTTTCTTCTATTTCAGAATTGTTTTAGCTGCTCTGCACCCTTTCCGTTTAGAATTAGCTTATCAATTTCCAGCAATTTCATGCTTGCTTGAATAGTGCCTGATACTATTGGGATTGCATTAAATATATAGATCATTCAGGAGAAAATTGCTATCTTAATAATATCAAATTATAAATCTATAAACATGATTTTTTTTCTATTTATTTAAGCCATATTTATCTGTTTTTTTCTTCTTTTTTTTTTGTTTGCAGTGTACAGGGGTATTATACGTGTTTTTAAAATGTACCCCTAAGTATTTCATGTTTCTGATGAGAGCAGTTATCTTGACTTATTCCTAATATTATCTTGTAATTTTCATATTTGGTTTGGACTTTAGAGAAATAGTGGGCTCCTAAAATGAGCTTGGAAGTGTTCCCTTTTTCTGTTTTTTAAAACAATTTGTGTAGTAATTGGTACTGTTGCTTCCTTAGACGTGTGATAGACTCTACCAGTGAAGCAACTGGAGGCTAGAGTTTTCTTTGTGGGAAAGTTTTAAATTCTGAATTGTTTTACAAGTAGAGGTTCATTCAGTTACTCTGTTTCTTCTTGAATCGGTTTTAGAAAGTGATGTATTTTTAAGGAATTTTGACATCTTATTTAAATTGAATTTATTGGCAAAAAATTGTTTTCAGCGTTCTCTCATATGTATATAAGAGATATGTAGTGATCTGTCATTTACCATCTGTGTGACCTTGGGCAGATTACTTAACTTCTTTGTTGAATTTAACCCAATAGTTAAATTCCAGCATTATTTCAATGGATATTGAGTTCTCAGCAAGAAAGGATTTCCTTTTGCAGCTATTGGCAGACCAACAATAAGGAAATATAGTAACCTGGGGAATGACAGGGGCTTTAATTTTTTTATTCTTTGGCCTCTCCTCGAGGCTTGTGGGATCTTAGTTCCCTGAGGAGGGATTGAACCTGTGCCCTCAGCAGTTAAAGCACGAAGTCCTAACCATTGGACCACCAGGGAATTCCCGTGCTTTGATTTTTAAGACCCGCCTTTCCTGTACAGCACTGGACACATGTTGTATGTAACTGATGTTCGTTACTTGGGTCTTACTTGAATTGCTTGTATTAAAGTATTCTACAAGATGCTTTTAAGGGAAGAATTTCTTGGCTCATATTTCTTTGCTCGATGAAGGGTGATGTATATGGCATTTGTATTGCATATACTTCATGTTTGCAGATTATTTTCTAAACCTTTGATAAAGAGAGCTAGCCATGTCATTGGTTATTTAGAATTTAGCTGTGTTGGTAGATTATCTTTTGAGTGAGAAAAGGAAGAAACATTGACTTATAGTCTGTGTCAAGTTTTTTCTTCAAGGGGCTAGATAAAATTTTAGGCTTTGTGGACCATGCAATCTCTGTTGCAACTATTTAACTTTGCTGTTGTGGTGCAAAAGCAGCATAGACAAGAAATATGTAAATAAATGTGTGGCCACATTTCAGTAAAACTTTGTTTACAAATACAGGTGGTTGATGGACCATATTTGGCCTGCAGGCCATAGTTTGCCAATTCTTGGTCTGTGTAAGGCGTATAAGAATTACATAGCCAGAGATTTGTCTGTATGTGCCCTTATAGCAGTACTTAATGGCCCAAAGTTTGTGCTCTGTAACTCTTTGATGGTGAAAATTTATCCAAGCATTTGTATTGGCAAATTGTCTGGGGAATGTGTACACATGTGGCTCCTGTTTTAGAGTGGGGGTAAACATCCATCAAAAAACACTAAGATTCAGGACAGTCTAATAGGTCATAATTTCTGTCCACTAATTTACTCAGCAAATCTTTATAGAACACCTACTATTTACTTAACACTGTTCCAGTCTCTGAGTGTACTTTGTCAAGCAAGACCTTTGTTATGGCCATCATGAAACGTATACTCAAGCTGGTAGACTAAAATTGATCAGGTAAGTGCAGGTATGTTATATATTTTCATAAGCCACACTGTGTCAACGACTATTTTACCACCTATTTTAAGAAATAACTGATGTTTAGAGAATTGCTGCATATAACACTTCTCCCTTGTATGAGGATGATTACAGATACTCCAATTAAAATTCCTTCATTTTTATTTAAGAAAAGAAAAGAAAGGGAACAAAAAATTAATAAAGAAAAGGAGGAAAAAGCAGCAAAGGAGCTGGAGAAAGAACATTTACAAGAAAAAGCAAAAGAAAAATATGAAGAATGGTTAAAGAAAAAAAATGCTGAAGAATGTGAGAAGAAGAAGAAAGAAAAGGTATTTTCACTAAAGTGATCAGTTAGAATACATGACTTTCGTGTTTACATGTGCCAGCTATATTGTATAAAGAGTTTCTAATAGAAAATTGGCACTATCTTATCATAATATAAATACATGTAGCTACCCCTACTTGTTATACTATAAGCTTCAGAAATGAATATGCATTTGTGGTTTTCTTAGGTTGAGAAGTATTAATAAGCCTATTGATATTTCTGCAGTCAGGTTCAAACTTTTTATTGTTGTTTATGCTTTTAAATATTATTCAATGCACTTTTATGGAAAGTTTTATTACATTATTATAAATTACTATTCTATTTTAAAACAGCAAATTGCTTTTTTCTTCTTAGGTTTAATGTCATTGTTTAGAGGCAGCCACCTTCATATCACATCCCTGATCATGTTAAATTTTGCTCTCTATAGAATTATGATTCAGTATTTCTGATCAGAAAGCCATTGGGATGGGGAGCTACTGGGGAAAAGAGTCAGTAGAATTTGAATAGAATTTTTAGTTACAGAATATCCCTGGAGATTCTTCGGTCTTGTCATTTTAAGGAAAAAGAAAAACAACGGCAGGCTGAATTACAGGAAAAAAAGGAAATAGCAGAAAAAAAGTTTAAGGAATGGTTGGAAAATGCAAAAAATAAACCTCGTCCAGCTGCAAAGAGCTATGGTTATGCCAATGGAAAACTCACAGGTTGGTTTTTATGTTATGTGGGTTACATAAATATGGCTTGCAGGAGTGAATATTATATATTATGTTTCCTTTTGACAGAAATAGAAATGTGTAAAAATCTTTTTTCTTTCAAATTACTATTTTCTGGAAGATTATAACATACTGTATTCCTGTGGAGATACTACAAATTTGTTGTCATTCTCTAAAACCAGATACATTTTAAAGGCAATAGTGGTAAAACTGCAAAGTAATGATTTCTAAGGTTAAGAAACAAGTAAAATTTTCTTACATTCCTTGGATTTTAAAGCCTTAATCAGGATATATTGAAGGGGTCATTTTCTTCCCCTTTTCTAACCCTCTCTGAGGCAGAGCTTCCAGTGTCTTTGGCACATTCTTTTTGCAGGGTGGAATACTAGACAGCACATGAACCAGACACAGACCTGGTTAGCCTTTAGGCTTGGTCTGATTATAAATGGCAATGCATGTTTTTCTTTGTACTTCATGTTGGAAGCTCATGCCTTGCTGACAGCTGCCTTCACTTGTTTAAGTGATTTATTATTAAAAATACTCCCATTCTGTTTTGTTCACACAATAGGACATATTCCAGACTTTGTTTTGACCATCGTGGTGAAGTGTGTGTTGACATATCTATGCAGTCAAAGTGGGTTGCCAATGTCTGAATGACACATTCCTGCTGTCAGGATTTAGGCCTCTCCTGCATGTCACAGAGGTCATCCATTACAGCTACCGAGCAGGGTCTGCTCTGTTTTTTTGTTCTCTTATTTGAAATAAGAGTAATAAGCAGTGGTTTTAACCAAATGATTGGATAGTAACGTTAAAACTTAGGTGGAATATACATATTGACTAGAAGTTAATTGGTGAAATAATGGATTATTTTATTTTTTGCATTTAAATAAGTTTTATTCTAATAAATATCTTTGCAAATGCTCTACTGCTCTTAATTATCAAAATTACAGTGATATTATGAAATCTGATTGACAGTGATTTAGAATTTAAGTGGTTCTAAACAAGAATCTTGATTCACTTTAGCTACATATGCAACATACATTTTTCTGCAAACTTTAGTGTCCAACTAGGGGAAACATGTACACAATCAGCGGTTTCCCAGACTGAGTTAAAATGAAGATTTTGTTCTTTTTAAGGGTTCTAAAATTAATTTCTTAGGAGAACTTTTATGAGTTTCTATATATATAGATGTGAACATTAATGTTCTTTGAATGCTTAGATTTTTAATTTTTACTTCAATACTTACTGTGTTTGAAAATATTTGAGTTCAAGTTTTAAATGAGTCAAATTGGTTTATCAATAATATTTTTGCCCTTTTAACATTTTTCTGTGAATTTTAAAATATGTAGTTTCTTTGATCTCAAAAAGTTTTCTTCTTGTTTTGTTCTGATTTTTTCATAATTTTAGGTTTTTACAGTGGAAATTCTTATCCAGAGCCAGCCTTTTATAACCCAATTCCATGGAAACCAGCTCCTGTGCCTCCTCCCAAAGGAGCAAAGGATCTATCAGGAAAGAAGACTAAAAGGCCTGTGATAAGCCAGCCAAACAGGTCATCCTCTCTGGTAATGCATAAATCCAGAAGCAGTCTTTGCCTTGGAACTCTGTGCAGAATACAAAGATAGTAGATGTGGGAAATTACATGCTTTTACCTGGAGCTATTTAATTTTAAAATCAGAAATTGTTTTTTTACTGCTCAATTAGTTGCTCAACATTTGATGTATTATTGATAAGTTCAAATTCTTGCATTTGTATACAGAGTCCTTAGAGTTAATTGAGGAAGATATTTTATACATTTTCATTTTTATAAATGCTTCAAGGTTGATCTTGGCATATTGTTTTGCAGGATACGTGACTGAATCTAACAATTGTGTTTGTATTTAGCTTGTATTAAAACTACCCTCTAATACCAGTAAAAGCAACAATTTTTCATGTGTTCTTTCATACTATATGTTGTGTGTTTATGTTTATGAACAATGTAAGATTAAGTTGTTCAAACAAGCATTTCTAAACTGCATGCTCAAGATAATTCTTAGAAGAATCTAAATGGGTTAGAATCCCAGAGTAATCAAAAACAGTCTTTGTTGATGGCTTTTGGTATATTTTTCCCTGTGTAAATATTTGTAAATCGCTAACTGAAGTCATGTTTGGTAACAGAGAAATGAAGTTTGGGTTTTGAAAGGAAAATTTAAAAACACTGTTTTGGACTCAGTCTTAGATTGGTATGTAGTAATCTTGAGACACTAATATTTTGCTATACTTTGCTATACTTCGTACAAATAGTTATAATTAGTTACGTTGTTAATTTTAAAATTAGAAATATCAATGCATTATTTTTTAATGTTAAATGTTGAGTGATATTTTACTGAAGTGAAATCAAAAATCTTAATAAATACACGTTAAGGATAGTATATCAACGGATTACTAAAGTAGCACTCAACGCTTTTTATTAAGTTTTAAAAGTCTGTATCTTTTCTTAGTGGGCTATCAAGAAATGAAAATCTGTTGGGGCAATATAAAGTTCAGTAAATTCATTTAAAAGTGATTCCTATTTAGACTGTATTTCATGTTTCTGCTAGGTTAGTCAGTTGTCAAGTTTCTAGTGATTAACCTGCAATGGTGTTGATCAACTGCAGGAAACAGCAATGGGATCTTTGAAGAGTATTCATATTGTCAGAAATCTAGAAAAATTCTTTTTTTTTTTTTTCCTGCTCCTGGGGGTCTGTGAGCCCCATAAGGACTGAGGACTCAATTCAGGCATCTTCATTTGGTTTTATTTTATTTTTTCACTTCTAAGCAGAGAACAGTTTGGGAGGAGTCAGAGTTTGTTGGGTCAAAATATTGGTGAGATTTTGTGGCCTGACCATCCTTCTTGGAACCTGTTAGATGCAGTGAAACCTAACAGGTGATCATTCTACACGAGCAGATTCTCCTATGTGAGAGAATGTAGAATTTGCCAGGGTAGCAATAAACTTGTGTGTAAAAAACAGCATATATAGGCTTGTGCTCCTGGGCGTTTTAGATATAGTTGTTATATCTAAAAAATCTTCAGTTTTACACAGGTTAAGTCATTTAGGCAACTTTTAGCTGTAACCATAATCCTAATAAAACTTTTCATTCAATCAGTAATTAATTAGTTTGACCAATGTTAGTTGAACATTTGCTCTGTAAGAGATGTTTTGCTTATTGATTTAGGAATTTGAATGATATATTTCTTTAATTCAGTAAACATTTACAGCCTAGCCAGGAAAACATAGAATAAATGCTGTAATACATTATACTTAAAATCATGCTCAGAGTTCATCTGAGAACATAGATAAGAGATAGCTCAGCCTGAGAAGGAATTAAGAAAGGTTACAAAGAGGAGGTGACATTTGAGTTGGTGAAAGATAAGCAGGAATTTTCTAGATGGTTATGAGGCTGACCTTAACCATCATGAACATGTGGTGAGAAGTAGCTGGGAGAGAAGCAGGGGTCGGAGTAAAAAGGTTCTGTATACTACAGAATTTGGACTTGATCCTGTGGGCCTGTGATACCCTGTTTTACTACCCCAATGGTGCATTTTTTAAAAGATTTTGACCACCAAACATTTATTACTAAAATTCCATTTTTGTTCATCAAAGACTTCTTCAAACCAATCAATACACCTGTTACTAGGAGATTAGTGTTTTTAACCTGAATCAATTTTTCTTAAAGTCAAGATACTTGGTATTCTAGGCATTGTAAACTATATTAACTGTTTGAAATTTCTATTGAGGTTTTTAAAATATCTTTTTGACTCTACTGCTACTTGATTGGAACTGCTCTAAAATATCTAGGCAACCTATAATGTCAACAAATTCATGATCTGAAAGAAAGAACACAGGTATTATAGACCTAGTTTTACATCTGCTTTTCTGGAAGGTGCCTCATTTTTTTCAATGTTCAATACCTTATCTAATTTAGAAACTTATTGTGGGGATGTAAAATAATACATGGAAGTACCAAAAAATGCAAGTTTGTTTCTTTTTTGTATGATGATAATTCTGATAAGATGTACCAATATTCTTTCTTTAGTGATAATTGATTTACATAATAACTGACTTTGTTTAACATACCAATCTTGACTGGTGATATATCAAAATTAACTTGTCAGTACTTGGAGTGGATCTTCATTTACCCCTGTGCTAAGGGCAAAAAGTGAATACTGTTGTCTTCATTTTCTTCAAGTTGAATCAATGTTTACTGAATATCTACTATGTGCGAATGAGTATTCTAGATGCTGGAGATTCATCTGTGAATAAGAGAGGGTCCCTGCTGCCCACATGGGATCTTACATGACAGTGATAGGAAACAGATACTAAACATATAAACAAATAATTTATGTGGCTCTAGGTGCTATAAAGAAAATAAAACAGGGCACTATTGGGATAAATAGTGACTGGGTGGAGGAGTGGGTCCACTCTTTTAGGTGGATGGGCATCTCTGAAGTGGTAACATGCTGCTGAGCTAGCCTTGCCTTGCTAAAATCTGCAGAAAGAGATATCCAGTCAGAGGAAACAGCCAGTGCACAGGCCCCAATGCAGAAATGAATCTGATGTGTTTGAAGAAAGGTTGGTGTGGCTGGAGTGGAGAAAGCAATGGGGAAAATAGTAGGAGTGAAGGTTGGAGAGTCAGGCAGCGCCAGATCATATATAATCCTGAGTTCAGTAGTTCAGATTTTATCATAATTGTATTGGGAAGCCCTTGAAAGTTTTTAAGCAGGGAATTGATGTGATCTGTTTTATACTTTGAGATTACTCTGGCTGTGTGAGGAAACTGGCTTGCTGGGGACCAAGAATCAAAGCAGGGAGACTCATTGGGAGGATTTGCAGTGTCCAGGAAAGAAGTTGTGATAGTCTGTATTAACGTGGCAGCAGCAACATGATAAGAAATAGAGGTGGATTTGGGATGTATTTTGGAGGTGAGGCAAACAGGACTGCTAACATTTGGGTGTCTGGTTGAGGGAAGGAGGAAAAATCAGATATGACTTCTAGTTTTTAGGCCTGATCCACTGGGTGAATGATGATAACTATCACAGAATTAGAAAGTGATAGGAGCAGATGTATAGGCTGAGAATGGAAAGAGGGGAGTCCTTCAGAATTCTGTTCTAGGTCTGTTAGATTTGTGGTACAACTTAATATCCGGGTAGAAATGGCAGTTAGATACTTGTCTGATGCTCAGGGGAGAGCCAGGATTGGAGATACGAATTTAAGCAACATTAGTATGTAGGTGGTATTTAAAAGCACGGGACTGGATCAGGTTACCTAGGAAGAGTTTAGATAGTAAAAAGAAGGCTGAGTATTCAGATATTTAGAAATTGAGCAGCTAGCAAGGATGCTGAGAAGGAGCAGCCATGAAGTAGAAGGAGACCCAGTAGAGTATGATGTCACAGAAGCCATGAGTAGAAGTGTTAGAAGCAGGGAATTGTGCAGTCTGTCCAGTGCTACCTGACAGACGAGGAAAAGCAGGAAAGAGCCTTCCTTGTTGCATATGGTAAGATAGCAAACACGTATTGAATATTTTCTATATGCCTGGCAGTATTCTGTGTGCTTTTATATGTGCTAACTCATTTAGCCTCACAACAACCCTATGAGATACTTTTATTATCCCCATCTTATAGTTGAAACTGAGGCACTGAGAAGCTATGCTGCTTTTATACAAAAAAGTGAGTCACAGAATAGGGATAAGAACTAAGTTCAAAGTCCAAGCTTAACAACCATGTTCTATGTCCCTCCTGTGTAATATATATATATATGATATGAAAAACTAGTATGAAAGTGCAAAGTAAGTTGAGAGAATGGGAGGTAACAAAGTGGAGACCATATCTGAAGACAACTCTTGGGAGAAGTTTTAGAGTGACGAGAAGATAAGTGAGGTGGGAGCTGGAAGAGGGCATAGGTCAAGGACATTTTCTGTTTGTTTTGCTTACAATAGGTGATAATAAACAGGTGTCCCTGCTGATGTTGATGATCTAGGTGAAGGAGGGTACTTGAAGATTTAGGAGAGATCAAGGACGGTTTTAGCAGTGCAGTTCTTAAATAGCAAAAAAAATAAATGATGGCTTATGTGGGAGCAAGGAAATTTCTTCCATTTTTTCAGGAGAGAATGCATAGTACATAGGCTCAGGTGTAGCTTGAGTTAATAGCATTGATGGTAGGAGGAGGATACGGGCAGTTCTTGTCTGATAGCTTCTGGTTTTTCAATGAGGCCTGAAAGGGAGGCAAGGCTGTCAGCCAAGGGATGGCATGTGTTGTTGCAAGTAGGAAGGGGAAAAGGTTACAGAGAAGTGAGCATTTTGGAGAGTGGAGGACAAATTTACCAGGGAAATCAGTGGGACTGACCGATGGGCAATGTTATTTGCCGTTTGATGATTTTGGTCCAAAAAGGGACCAATTAGCAGGATTCTGTCATGTTTTTCTCCATTTCTGGAGGAAAGTTTAGCTACTTGGGTTTAGGAGCAGAGTAAGGCTTAATTAGGGTTGGACAAGCAGGGCAAGTAGGATGGAGAGAGAAAGGAGCAAAATGATTTCAAGGGGGTGATCATAGCACTGAAAACATGGTATTTAACAAGGGCTGAGTGATGGGTGGTGAGGAAGAATTTTCAGTTGATGAGCGTTTCCAGTGCTATTGGAGAATGTTGGGTCAGGGATGCTTGAGGGAAACTGGAGAGGAAGGAGCTTGTAGTTAGAAGGTGGTGACAGCAAGATCCAGAGTATGACCACAGCAGTGGTGACCCAAATGGAGTATATCAATGAAGTTGAGGAAATTTAAAAAGTAAGAGGCCAGAGTATTGGAAGGATTTTTTTTTTTAAAATATGGATGTTGAAATTGTCAAGGATTATGATAGAAGTAGTGGTAGAAAGAAAGTTGGTGAGCCGGGTGCTAGAATTTCAGTGAACCAATGTAACTTATTAGCCAGGTAACAGTCAAAAAGAGCAATATTGGCTAGTATGGTCAGATGAAATATTCTTCAGAAGAACTTGGAGTTTTGAAGAAGGTAGGGAGGTTTAGGAGTGGCCTTGGTGAATAAGGTAGGTAGGGACAGTACCTACCTACCAACTCTAAGCCTCAAGGTTTATGTATCCCAGAGGTAGGGGACTGCAAAAGAAGAACATTGTCAGCAGTCCATTGCAGGCAAGAAAAACTTTTAAAAGTATTTCAAAAAAAAAAGGGGGGGGACTTCCCTGGTGGTCCAGTGGTTAAGTCTCCACACTTCCAATGTAAGGGGTGTGGGTTCAATCCCTGGTCAGGGAACTAAGATCCCACATGCCGTGTAGCCGAAAGAAAGCATTTCAATAGCAGGATGGGGGCAGTGCAGGGAGGTAGAGGCCAAAAACAGAGCTAGCAGTAATGATATTGTGGAACTATTCCAGGGAGAGGTGACAGGATCAGGTGAGGACAGTAGAGATAGAGAAGAGATGTGTGAAAAATCTGTCCAGAGTAGAACTTGTTTTAGAGCTGACTGGTGATGATAACATTAGCAGAGAAAGGGAATACAGAAAAGGACAGATTTGGGGGTAAGAAACTGAGGGGTTTTTTTGTTTGTTTTCTTATAAATTGTTTGTCATGGTAGTAAATGCACACAGTGTAAAAATAAAAAAGTAATAAAAGCTTTGCCTCACTTCTCGCTACCTCACAGTCCTGCTTCCAGGGGGATATTTACTTGTATTACTTCTTTGATAATTTCCTCCCCACAGAATTCTCTGTTGTCTTTTTCTGCGATTTGTTTAGGCAATTATTGTCTTCCTGAATCAATTCTCTAATTATTTTTTTAAAGTGTTTTTTCCCCTCTAATCTTACCTTTCTTGTTTCTTTTCCCTGGTAAGAGGGACTACTTTTTGTGAGGTTTCTTTGATGTTATCTTCTAATTTTTGAATAATTTTTTATGGCTATCTTATTTTAAATCCCAAGCACTCTTTGTTTTTTCTGTTTATTCCCTTTTTCATAACATCCTGTACTTTTTTTGTTGTAATATCTTTTCTCATCTCTAAGTACATCAATTGCCATTTTTTTTCTTCGTACTTAACTGGCTCTGTTTCTTCCGGGTGCCTTTTCTCCCCCTTCATTTTCTCTTTTTCAGTTCTCAAATGTTTGTTAATCCCCGTCTGACATTTATGTTCACAATGTGAATTTCTGTCTGTTCATACTTAATAATGGGGCATTAAAAAGCTGAATGGAAGCTATGTTGGCATAAGCAGGGCTTGTTGATAGTGGATTTTGTTGTTGAGGGAACCTCCAAATACCTGGAAGCCTTCCCCTTAGGCTATTTAATTTCTCAGAGAACATTCTTCTCATCTTCCTGGTGAATATAAACCAGCTGCAGTTTTCCTGAGTAGCATCTGAGAAGGTGGCTCTGTATATCACATTTCATTATGAAACACTGTCACTTTACCTATGTTTCAGTTCAGATAGTGCATAAGCTCTGTTCTCCGTGGTACCTGGGGTCTCCATATGGTGAGCCCTTCCAGGGTTCTGTAGGCTGAATCAGCTTTGTTTCCCCCCTTCACACCCTGCCCTCACCCAGTATCTGTTTTATCATTTAGAAACCTTTAAAAGGAAAAGAGAAACGGAAGGGGGGAAAAGGCACCTGGAGGAAACAGAGCCGATTTAAAAAGCAGAAAAAAATTGTAACTTATTAATATTCTTAGTGATGAGATAAAACACCACATCCCTACTGTCCTAATCCCCGCTACTCTCCTAACTCAGTTATTTTCACCTCTGTCCATTTTCCACCTTCCAGAAATTTGTTGAAATCTTTAGTTAACTGTTCTCTTCTGTCCTCTTTACCCTTGTGGATTTGTACATTTTTCCCCCTTTCTTTCTTAAAGAAATTCCTTTGCCATCCTTTTAGCAGAGATTGGGGAAGGAAAAGAGATAATTGTATATGATTATTCTGTTGTATTTAATTGGAAATCTTTAGTTGTAAACATATTGACATGGGGTACTTGTGGAGATGCAAGTTTATTGCCCAGGTGAGAAATATAGTTTCGGGATAGATATTTAGACCTCATCAGTTTGACTTAATTATTGAAGCTATGGGGATGGATCACATTTCCCAGGAGAAGTTTGAAGCATGATATTCATTCATTCATTCAACACATATTTATCAAATGCCTACCGTGTGCTGACAGGGAGAAGATGGACTAGGCTGGAATATAGAGAAAGGACATAAAGAACATAGGGATAGGGAGAGAGGGGCCAAGATACTGGAGTAGAAAGACCTTGAGCACATCTCCCCTCATGAGCACACCAAAATCACAACTGTCTGCAGAACAGCTATCTGTGAAACAGACCAGAATCTAACAGAAAAGATTTTCTAAAACTGAAGACAAAGAAGGAACCACAACAAGATGGGCAAGAATGATGGACTTGTGATATCAAGTCCTATACCTTTGGGTGGGTGACCCACAAACTGGAGAATAATTATATTGCAGAGGTTTTCCCACAGGAGTGAGAGTTCTGAGCACCACATCAGGCTCCCCAGCCTGGGGGTCCTGTACCAGGAAGATGAGCCCCTAGAGCATTTGGCTTTGAAGCCCAGCAGGGCTTATTTTGGGAGTCCCACAGGACTGGGAAATAGAGACTTCACTCTTAAAGGGTGCACACAAAATCTCATGTACACTGGGACGCAGGGCAAAAGCAGTAATTTGATAGGAGCCTGGACCAGACCTACCTACTGGTCTTGGAGAGTCTCTTGGAGAGGTGGGGGCAGGGGGCCCCTGCAACTCGCCCTTGGGACATAAACACTGGTGCCAGCCATATTTGGGAGCTTTCTACCACATGGGTACATCTGCTGGTGGCTGCTATTGTGGGATCCTCCCTCTAGCTCATTAGCACCAAGATCTGGCCCCACCCAACAGCCTGCAAGCACCAGTGCTGGGACACGTCAGGCCAAACAACTAACTGGGCAGGGACACAGCCTCACCCATCAGCAGACAGGCTGCCTAAAGACCTCCCAAGCCAACAGTCACCTCTAGACACAGTCCTAGACACACCTCTGCCCACCAGAGGGCCAAGACCCAGCTCCACCCACCAATGGGCAGGCACCGCCAGTGGCCTCCAGGAAGCCTGCACAAGCCTCTAGACCAGCCTCACCCACCATGGGGCAGACACAAGACTTAAGAAAACCACAATCCTTAGCCTGCAGACCCAGCCCACCCACAGCAAGCCAGACCCTATCCTGGGAAGAGTTGGGCCCTTGTCTTGCTGATCAGCAGGTCAAAACAAGTTTCAGGACACTCTAGGCCTCATATCCAACTGTGTCAGGAACCAGTCCCCCCTCCACCAGTTATCTGACCAGCTCTGGGAACCCTGGGCCCTGCAGCCACACTCCAGGACCTGGCTATGCCTGCTAAAAGTCTGGTACTAACTCCAGGATCTGGCTTCACCCACCAGTTAAGGGGCAACACCCTCGGAGTCTTCTAGACCCTGACTCTGCCCAACAGAGAGCCAGCCCTAGACCTGGGGCCCACTGGGGTTCTGCAGGTAGCTGCCTTGTGGCCAGGCCCCACTAACCAGCAGCCAGCAGCATCTGCACAAGGCAGGACCTGGAAACTAACCAGGCTAGGGACCAACCAAGCCTACCAGACTGCCCACATAGCCTGACACAATAGAAGGAAACATGCAGTCCTCTTAGGGGAAACACTTAGAGCATATAGCTTGGGTGACAAAATGGGAGTGTGCTTGCTGGGATGCATAGGACGTCTCCTACAGAAGGCCACATCTCCAAGGTTGAGAAACGTAATTAATCTACCACATCCATAAAAGTACAGATACCAACTTAGACAAAATTAAGCAGCAGAGGAGCATGTTCAAGAAGAAGGAACAGTGGGAATTCCCTGGTGGTTTGGACTCTGTGCTTTTACTACCGAGGGTGTGGGTTCAATCCCTGGTCGGGGAACTAAGATCCCAAAAACCGTGCAGCCTAGGCAAAAAAAAAAAAAGAGGAACAAGATAAAACCCAAGAAGAACTAAGTGAAGTGGAGACAGGCACTCTACCAGAGAAAAAGTTCAGAGTAATGATCATAAAGATGATGAAAGAACTTGGGAGGAGAAGTTAGAAGTTTTTAACAAAGAGTTTGAAAATACAAAGAACAAGCAAAGAGAGATGAACAATACAATAACTGAAATGAAAAATACACTAGTAGGAATCAATAGTAGACTAAATGAGGCAGAAGAACGGATCAGTGAGCTGGAAGACAAAGTAGTGGAAATCATTGCCACTGAACAGAAAAAAGAATGAGAAGAAATGAGGACAGTTCAAGAGACATCTGCAACAACATCAAGCGCACTAATATTCACATTATAGGGGTCCCAAAAGGAGAACAGAGAGAAAGGGTCTGAGAAAATATTTGAAGACATAAGAGCTGAAAACTTCCCTGACCTGGGAAAGGAAAAAGTCACCTAAGGCCAGGAAGTACAGAGAGTCCCATACAGGATGAACCCAAAGAGGAACACATCAGGACACATTGTAATCAAAATGACAGACATTACAGATAAAGAGAGAATATTAAAAGCAGCAAGGGAAAAGCAGCAAATAACATACAAGGGAACTCCCATAAGGCTATCAGCTGAGTTTTCAGCAGAAACTCTGCAGACCAGAAGGGAGTGACACAGTATATTTAAAGTGATGGAAGGGAAAAACCTACAAACAATAATATTATATCCATTGAGGCTTTCATTCAGATTTGATGGAGAAATCAAAAGCTTTTCAGACAAGCAAAAGCTAAAAGAGTTAAGCACCAACAAACCAGCTTCACAACACATGTTAAAGGAATTTCTCTAGGTGCAAAAGGCCACAACTGGAAACAAGAAAGTTATGAAATGAAAAATCTCACCGGTAAAGACAAACATACAGTAAAGGTAGTAAATCATCCACACACAAAAGTAGTAGGGTGGTTAAAAGACAAAACTACTAAAATCATCTGTATACACAATAAGCAGTTAAGGGATAACAAAACAGATGTGAAATATAATGTCAAAAACAGTAATAGTGAGGGGAGGAAAGTACAAATGCAGGGTTTTTAAAATGTATTTGAAATTAAGAGATTAGCAACATACAACAATCATATGTATAATTAATATATATTAAATATATAATTTATATTAAACAATATATAATTAATATATATTAAATAATATATATTATATATGTATATATGTGTGTATGTATATATATATATACTGTTATACAAAAACCTCAGGGTAACTGCAAATCAAAAATCCACAATAGATATACACACAAGAAAGAAAAAGGAACCCAAACAAAACACTAAAGATAGTCATCAAATCACAAAAGAAGAGAAGAGAAAAAAAGACCTACAAAAGCAAAAACAAAACAACAAAGTGGCAGTAAGAACAGACGTATCAAATACTACCTTAAATGTAAATGGACTAAATGCTCTAATCAAAAGACAGAGTGGCTGAATGGATTAAAAAAACGACCTGTATATATGCTGCCTACAAGAGACTCACATCAGATCTACTGCCACACAGATACTGAAAGTGAGGGGATGGAAAATGCTATTCCATTCAAATTGAAATTAAAAAAAAATCCAGAGTAGCAATACTTATATCTGAAAAAACAGACTTTAAAATATGGCTGTTACAAGAGACAAAGAATGATACTACATCATGGTTAAGGACACAATCCAAGAAATAAGATATATATATAACAATTGTGTATATGTACATAGATATGCACCCAACGTAGGAGCAGCATAATGTATAAGGCAGATATTAACAGAAATAAAAGGAGAAATTGACAGTAACACAATAATAGTAGGGGACTTTAAAACCTTACTTACACCAAGGGACCAATCATTCAGACAGAAAATCAATAAACATGGACCATAAATAACACATTAGACCAGATGCACTTAATTGGTAGCATTCCATCCCAAAGCAGCAAATTCACATTCATTTCAAGTGCACATGGAACATTCTCCAGGATAGATAACATGCTAGGCCGCAAAACCAGCCTTGGTAAATTTAAGAAAACTGAAATCATATCAAGCATCTTTTCCTACCAGAATGCCATGAGACTAGATATCAACCACAAGAAAAAAAAGTGCAAAAATCACAAACACGTGGAGGCTAAACCATATGCTACTAATCAACAGATGGATCGCTGAAGAAATCAAAGAGGAAATTAAAACATTCCTAGAGGAAATGAAAACAAAAAGATAATGATACAAAACCCATGGGATGCAGCAAAAGAAGTTCTAAGAGGGAACTTTATAGCAATACAAGCTTACTTCAGGAAATAAGAAAAATCTCAAACAACCTAATCTTACACTTAAAGAAATTAGAGAAAGAACAAACAAAAGCCAAAGTTAGTAGATGGCAAGATATCATAAAGATCAGAGCAGAAATTAATGAAATAGACACAAAAACAAAAAAACAGAAGAGAGCAATGTAACTAAAAGCTGGTTCTTTGGAAAGATAAACAAAACTGATAAACCCTTAGCCAGATTTGCCAAGGAAAAATTGGAGAGGAACCAAATCAATAAAATTAGAAATGAAAAAGGAGAAGTTACAACCAACATCACAGAAATACAAAGGATCATAAGAGACTGCAATGAAAAACTATACACCAATAAAATGGACAACCTAGAAGAAATGGACAAATTCTTAGAGAGGTACAATATCAAAAGACTGTACTAGGAGGAAATAGAAAATATGAACAGACCAATTTCCAGTAATGAAATTAATCAGTACTTTAAAAACTTCCAACAAAAGCCCAGGACCAGATGGCTTCACAGGTGAATTCTGCCAAACATTTAGATACGAGTTAATACCTATCCTTCTCAAATTTCTGCAATTAACTTCAGAGGAAGGAACACTTCTGGACTCATTCTCCGAGGTTAGCATCAACCTGATACCAAAACCAGACAAAGACATCAAAAAAAAAAAGACAGAGAGAGAGAGAAATTAGAGCCCAATATAACTGATTAACATAAATGCTAAAATCCTCAACAAAATATTACCAAACCAAATCCAACAATATATTAAAAGGATCATACACCATGATCATGTGGGATTTATTCCAAAGATCCAAGGGTTTTTCAGTGTCCACAAATCAAAGTGATACACCACATTAACAAATTGAAAAAGAAAAACCATATGAACATCTCAATAGATACAGAAAAAAGCTTTTGATAAAATTCAACATCCATTTACACTAAAAAGTCCCCAGAAAGTGGGCATAGAGGGAAAATACCTCAACGTAATAAAGGCCATATATGACAAACCCACTGCTAACATCATACTCAATGGAGAAAAGCTGAAAGCATTTCCTCTGAGATGAGGAACAAGACAAAGATGCCCACTCTCGCCACTTTTATTCAACATAGTTTTGGAAGTCATAGCCACAGCAATCAGAGAAGAAAAAGAAATAAAAGGAATACAAATTGGAAAAGAAGAAGTAAAATTGTCACTGTTTATAGATGGCATGATATACAGAAAATCCTAAAGAGGCCACCAGAAAATTACGAGAGCTTATCAATGAATTCAGTGAAGTTGCAGGATACAAAATTAATATACAGAAATCTGTTCCATTTCTCTATACTAACAATGAACTATCAGAAAAAGGAAACAATCCCATTAAAAAATAGAACACTCTTTGACATAAACCACAGCAATATTTTTTTATGCTATCACTTAAAAGGAAGGAAATAAAAACAAAAATAGACAAATGAGATCTAATTAAAACTAAAAGCTTTCACACAGCTAAGGAAACCATCAACAAGACGAAAAGAAAATGTACTGAATGGGAGAAAATATTTGCAAACAATATGAACAATAAGGGGTTAATATCCAACATATAGAAACAGCTCAAAAACTTCACATCAAAAAAAACAAGCAACCCGATTAAAAAATGGGCAGAAGCACTAAATAGACATTTCTCCAAAGAAGACATATAGATGGCCAGAAAGCACATGAAAAGATGCTTAACCTCATTCATCATCAGAGAAATGTAGATCAAAACCAAAATGAAATATCACCTCACATCTGTCAGAATGGTTATTAACAAAAAGAATTGCAAATAACAAACATTGGAGAAAAAAGAACCCTTGTACATTGTTTGTGGAATGTAAACTGGTGCAGCCACTGTGGAAAACAGTATGGAGGTTTCTCAAAACACTAAAATAGAACTACAATGAGACCAGCAATTACACTCCTGTGTATATATGTATATTAAAAAAATTAATTGGAAAAGATACATGCACGCCAATGTTCATAGCAGTGTTATTTACAAGTGGCAAGATATGGAGGAAACCTAAGTGTATATCAAGCGATGAATAGATAAAGATGTGGTATATATATTCAATGGAATACACATACCTCATGGTAACTGCAAACAAAAATCTACAATAGATACACACACAAAAAAGAGAAAACAATCCAAACACAACACTAAAGATAGTCATCAAATCACAAGAGAATAGAACAAAAGAAGGGAATGAAAAGACCAACAGAAAAAAAGCCAAAACAATTAACAAAGTGACAATAAGAATAGACATATCAATAATTACCTTAAATGTAAATGGATTAAATGCTCCAACCAAAAGATATAGACTGGCTGAATGCGTACAAAAACAAGACCCGTATATATGCTGTCTACAAGACACGCACTTCAGATCTAGAGCCACAGACTGAAAGAGAGGGGATGGAAAAATGTATTCCATGAGAATGGAAATTAAGATGGAGGGCTTCCCTGGTGGCGCAGTGGTTGAGAGTCCGCCTGCCGATACAGGGGACGTGGGTTTGTGCCCCAGTCTTGGAAGATCCCACATGCCGCGGAGCGGCTAGGCCTGTGAGCCATGGCTGCTAAGCCTGTGCGTCCAGAGCCTGTGCTCCACAGCAGGAGAGGCCACAACAGTGAGAGGCCCGCATACCGCAAAAAAAAAAAAAAAAGATGGAGTAGTAATACACGTATCAGACAAAATAGACTTTCAAATAAAGACTGTTACAAGAGACAAGGACACTACAGCCCCCCCATCAGGATGCTTGCACAGGCCGCTTACATAGCCTCATCCACCAGAGGGCAGACAGCAGAAGCAAGAACTACAATCCTGCATCCTGTAGAACGAAAACCACATTCACAGATAGACAAAGTGAGAAGGCAGAGGACTATGTACCAAATGAAGGAACAAGATAAAACCCCAGAAAAACAACTAAATGAAGTGGAGGTAGGCAACATTCCTGAAAAATAATTCAGAATAATGATAGTGAAGATGATCCAGGACCTCGGAAAAAGGACAGAAGCAAACTCAAGAAGATGCAAGAAATGTTAACAAAGACCTAGAAGAAATACAGAACAAACACATAGAAGAATTAAAGAACAAACAAACAGAGATGATAAATACAAAAACTGAAATGAAAAATACACTAGAAGGAATCAATAGCAAAATAACTGAGGCAGAAGAATGGATAAGTGACCTGGAAGACAGAATGGTGGAATTCAATGCTGCAGAGCAAAATAAAGAAAAAAGAATGAAAATAAATGAAGACAACCTAAGAGACCTCTATGACATTAAACGCAACAACATTCACATTATAGGGGTCCCAGAAGAAGAGGTAGAAAAAGGACACAAAATATTTCAAGAGATTATAGTTGAATACTTCCCTAACGTGGGAAATGAAATGGCCACCCAAGTGCAGAAAGCACAGAGAGTCCGAAGCAGGATAAACCCAAGGAGAAACATGTCAAGACACAGTAATCAAATTGACAAGATTTATAGACAAAGAAAAATTATTGGAAGCAACAAGGGAAAAATGACAAATAACATACAAGGGAACTCCAATAAGGTTAACAGCTGATTTCTCAGCAGAAAGGAGTGCCACGATATATTTAAAGTGATGAAGAACCTACAACCAAGATTACTCTGCCCACCAAGGATCACATTCAGATTCGACAGAGAAATCAAAAGTTCACAGACAAGCAAAAGCTAAGAGAATTCAGCACCACCAAACCAGCTCTACAACAAATGCTAAAGGAAACATAAGAGAAGAAAAGGACACACACAAAAAAAAAACCCAAAACAATTACGAAAATAGTAATAGGAACATACATATCGATAAATACCTTAAAAGTGAATGCATTAAATGCTACAACCAAAAGACAAACACTGGCTGAATGGATACAAAAACAAGACCCAGGGGGCTTCCCTGATGGCGCAGTGGTGGAGAGTCCGCCTGCTGATGCAGGGGATACAGGTTTGTGCCCCCATCCGGGAAGATCCAGCATGCCACAGAGCGTCTGGGCCCTTGAGCCATGGCCGCTGGGCCTGCATGTCTGCATGTCTGGAGCCAGTGCTCCACAATGGGAGAGGCCACAACAGTGAGAAAAAAAAAAAAACCAGGACCTATATATATGCTGTTTAAAAGAGACCCACTTCAGACCTAGGGGCACATACAATTTGAAAGTGAGGGGATGGAAAATGATAGTTCATGCAAATGGAAACCAAAAGAAAGCAGGAGTAGCAATACTCATATCAGATAAAATAGATTGTAAAATAAAGAATGTTACAAGAGACAAGGAATATAATGATCAAGGGATCAATTCAAGAAGAAGATATAACAATTATAAATATATATGCACCCAACATAGGAGCACCTCAATAGATAAGGCAACTGCTACCAGCTATAAAAGAGGAAATCGACAGTAACACAATAATAGTGGGGGACTTTAACACCTCACTTACACCAATGGACAGATCATCCAGACAGAAAATTAATAAGGAAACAGAAGCTTTAAATGACACAACAGACCAGATAGATTTAATTGATATTTATAGGACATTCCATCTGAAAACAGCAAATTACACTTTCCTTGCAAGTGCACATGGAACATTCTCCAGGATAGATCACATCTTGGGTCACAAATAAAGCTTCAGTAAATTTAAGAAAATTGAAATCATATCAAGCATCTTTTCCGACCACAATGCTATGAGATTAGAAATCAGTTACAGGGATAAAAACGTAAGAAATACAAACACATGGAGGCTAAACAATACGTTACTAAATAACCAAGAGATCACTGAGGAAATCAAAACATACCTAGAGACAAATGACAATGAAAACACAATGATCCAAAACCTATGGGAGGCAGCAAAAGCAGTTCTAAGAGGGAAGTTTATAGCAATACAATCCTACGTCAAGAAACAAGAAAAAACTCAAATAGACAATTTAACCTTACACTGAAAGGAACTAGAGAAAGAAGAACAAACAAAAACCAAAGTTAGTAGAAGGAAAGAAATCATAAAGATCAGAGCAGAAATAAATGACATAGAAAAAAAGGAAACAATAGCAAAGATCAATAAAACTAAAAGCTGGTTCTTTGAGAAGATAAACAAAATTGAGAAACCCTTAGCCGGACTCATCAAGAAAAAGAGGGAGAGGACTCAAATCAATAAAATTAGAAATGAAAAAGGAGAAGTTACAATGGACACCTCAGAAATACAAAACATCATAAGAGACTACTACAAGCAACTCTATGCTAATAAAATGGACAACCTGGAAGAAATGGATAAATTCTTAGAAAGGTATAACGTTCCAAGACTGACTAGGAAGAATAGAAAATAGGCACAGACCAATCACAAGTAAGGAAATTGAAACTGTGATGAACAATCTTCCAACAAGCAAAAGCCCCGGACCAGATGGCTTCACAGGCTAATTCTATCAAACATTTAGAGAAGAGCTAACACCCATCCTTCTCAAACTCTTCCAAAAAATTTCAGAGGAAAGAACACTCCCAAACTCATTCTACGAGGCCACCATCACCCTGATACCAAAACCAGACAAAGATACTACAAAAAAAAAAGTTACACAGCAATATCACTGGTGAATATAGATGCAAAAATCTTCAACAACAAACTAGCAAACAGAATCCAACAACACATTAAAAGAATTATACATCATGATCAAGTGGGATTTATCCCAGGGATGCAGGGAATCTTCAATATACGCAAAACAATCAATGTGATATACCATATTAACAAATGGAAGAATAAAAACCATAAGATCATCTCAATAGATGTAGAAAAGGCTTTTGACAAAATTTAACACCAATTTATTATAAAAACTCTCCAGAAAAAGGGGATACAGGGAACCTGCCTCAACATAATAAAGGCCATATATGACAAACCCACAGCAAACATCATTCTCAATGGTGAAAAACTGAAAGCATTTCCTCTAAGATCAGGAGCAAGACAAGGATGTCCACTCTTGCCACTATTATTTAACATAGTTTTCGAATTCCTTGCATGGCAATCAGAGAAGAAATAAAAGGAATACAAATTGGAATAGAAGAAGTAAAACTGTCACTATTTGCAGATGACATGATACTATACATAGAGAATCCTAAACATGCCACCAGAAAACTACTAGAGCTCATCAATGAAGTTGGTAAAATTGCAGGATACAAAATTAATGCACAGAAATCTCTTGCATTCCAATACACTAACAACAAACATCAGAAAGAGAAATTAAGGAAACAGTCCCATTCACCACTGCAACAAAAAGAATAAAATATCTAGGAATAAACCTACCTAAGGAGGTAAAAGACCTGTACTCTGAAAACTATAAGACACTGATGAAAGAAATCAAAGATAACACAGATGGAGAGATATACCATGTTCTTGGATTGGAAAAATCAATCATGAGAAGATGGCTATACTACCCAATGCAATCTACAGATTCAATGCAATCCCTATCAAATTACCAATGGCATTTTTTACGGACCTTGAACAAAAAATCTTAAAATTTGTATGGAGACACAAAAGACCCTGAATAGCCAAAGTAGTCTTGAGGGAAAAAAAAAACGGAGCTGGAGGAATCAGGCTCCTTGACTTCAGACTATACTGCAAAGCTACAGTAATCAAGACAATATGGTACTGGCACAAAAACAGACATATAGATCAATGGAACAAGATAGAAAGCCCAGAGATAAACCCACACACCTATGGTCAACTTATCTATGACAAAGGAGGCAAGGATATACAATGGAGTAAAGGCCATCTCTTCAATAAATGGTGCTGGGAAAATTGGAGAGCTACATGTAAAAGAATGAAATTAGAGCACTCCCTAACACCATACACAAAAATAAACTCAAAATGGATTAAAGACCTAAATGTAATACCAAATACTATAAATCTCAGAGGAAAACATAGGCAGACCACAATTTGACATAAATCGGCAGTGGTATCTTTTAGGATATGCCTTCTACAGTAATGAAATAAAAAAAAAAATAAACAAATGGGACCCAATTAAACATAAAAGCTTTTGCACAGCAAAGGAAACCGTAAAAAAACTAAAAGACAACCCACAGAATGGGAGAACATATTTGCAAATGAAACGACCAAAAAGGGATAAATCTCCAAAATATACAAACAGGTCATGCAGCTCTGTTTGAAAAAAAACCCAAAAAACAGAACCCCAATCAAAAAATGGGCAGGGTGGGGGTCCAAGATGGCAGAGTAGAAGGACGTGCTCTCACTCCCCCTTGTGAGAACACCAGAATCACAACTAGCTGCTGGACAGCATTGACAGGAAGACACTGGAACTCACCAAAAAAGATACCCCACATCCAAAGACAAAGGAGAAACCACAATGAGATAGTAGGAGGGGTACAATCACAGTAAAATCAAATCCCATAACTGCTAGGTGGGTGACTCACAGACTGGAAAACACTTATACCACAGAAGTCCACCCACTGGAGTGAAGGTTCTGAGCACCACATCAGGCTTCACAACCTGGGGGTCAGGCAATGGGAGGAGGAATTCCTAGAGAATCAGACTTTGAAGGCTAGTGGGATTTGATTGCAGGACTTTGACAGGACAGGGGGAAAGAGATACTCCACTCTTGGAGGACACACACAAAGTAGTGTGTGCATCAGGACCCAGGGGAAGGAGCAGTGACCCCAGGGGAGACTGAACCAGACCTACCTGCTAGTGTTGGAGGGTCTCCTGCAGAGGTGGGGGGCGGCTGTGTCTCACCATGGGGACAAGGACACTGGCAGCAGAAGTTCTGGGAAGTACTCCTTGGCGTGAGCCCTCCCAGAGTCTGCCATTAGCCCCACCAAAGAGCCCAGGTAAGCTCCAGTGTTGGGTTGCCTCAGGCCAAACAACCAACAGGGAGGGAACCCAGCCCAACCCATCAGCAGTTAAGCGGATTAATGTTTAACTGAGCCCTGCCCATCAGAGCAACAATCAGCTCTACCCACCACCAGTCCCTCCCCTCAGGAAACTTGCACAAGCCATTTAGATATCCGCATCCACCAGAGGGCAGACAGCAGAAGCAAGAAGAACTACAATCCTGCAGCTTGTGGAACAAAAACCATATTCACAGAAAGACAAGATGAAAAGGCAGAGGGCTATGTACCAGATAAAGGAACAAGATAAAAACCCTAGAAAAACAACTCAGTGAAGCAGAGACAGGTAACCTTCCAGAAAAAGAATTCAGAATAATTATAGTGAAGATGATCCAGGACTTCGGAAAAATAATGGAGGCAAAGATTGAGAAGATGCAAGAAATGTTTAACAAAGACCTAAAAGAATTAAAGAACAAACAGAGATGAACAATACAATAACTGAAATGAAAAATACACTAGAAGGAATCAATAGCAGAATAACTGAGGCAGAAGAATGGATAAGTGACCTGGGAGACGGAATGGTGGAGCTCACTGCTGCGGAACAGAATAAAGAAAAAACAATGGAAAGAAATGAAGACAGCCTAAGAGACCTCTGTGACATTAAACGCAACAACATTCACATTATAGGGGTCCCAGAAGGAGAAGAGGTAGAAAAAGGACATGAGAAAATATTTCAAGAGATTATAGTTGAATACTTCCCTAACGTGGGAAAGGAAATAGCCACCCAACTGCAGAAAGCAAAGAGAGTCCCAAGCAGGATAAACCCAAGGAGAAACACATCAAGACACACAGTAATCAAATTGACAAGATTTATAGACAAAGAAAAATTATTGAAAGCAACAAGGGAAAAATGACAAATAACATACAAGGGAACTCCCATGAGGTTAACAGCTGATTTCTCAACAGAAACTCTCCAAGCCAGAAGGGAGTGGCATGATATACTTAAAGTGATGAAAGGGAAGAACCTACAACCAAGATTACTCTACCTGGCAAGGATCTCATTCAGATTCGATGGAGAAATCAAAAGCTTTACAGACAAGCAAAAGCTAAGAGAATTCAGCACCACAAAACCAGCTCTACAACAAATGCTAAAGGAACTTCTCTAAGTGGGAAACACAAGAGAAGAAAAGGACCTACAAAAACAAACCCAAAACAATATAAGAAAATGGTCATGGAACATACCTATCGATAATTACCTTAAACGTGAATGGATTAAACACTCCAACCAAAAGACATGGGCTTGCTGAATGGATACAAAAACAAGACCCATATATATGCTGTCTAAAAGAGACCCACTTCAGACCTAGGGATGCATACAGACTGAAAGTGAGGGGGTGGAAAAAGATACTCCATGCAAATGGAAATCAAAAGAAAGCTGGAGTAGCAATACTCATATCAGATAAAATAGATTTTAAAATAAAGTATGTTACAAGAGACAAAGAAGGACACTACGTAATGATCAAGGGATCAATCCAAGAAGAAGATATAACAGTTATAAATATATATGCACCCAACATAGGAGCAGCTCAATACATAAGGCAACTGCTACCAGCTATAAAAGAGGAAATCGACAGTAACACAATAATAGTGGGGGACTTTAACACCTCACTTACACCAATGGACAGATCATCAAAAATGAAAATAAATAAGGAAACAGAAGCTTTAAATGACACAATAGACCAGATAGATTTAGTTGATATTTATAGGACATTCCATCCAAGAACAGCAGATTACACTTTCTTCTCAAGTGCACATGGAACATTCTCCAGGATAGATCACATCTTGGGTCACAAATCAAGCCTCAGTAAATTTAAGAAAACTGAAATCATATCAAGCATCTTTTCTGACCACAACACTATGAGAGTAGAAATGAATTACTGGGGAAAAAAACGTAAAAAACACAAACAAATGGAGGCTAAACAATACGTTAATAAATAACCAAGAGATCACTGAAGAAATCAAAGAGGAAATTAAAAAAATACCTAGAGAAAAATCACAATGAAAACACAACGATCCAAAACCTATGGGTTGCAGCAAAAGCAGTTCTAAGAAGGAAGTTTATAGCTCTACAAGCCTACCTCAAGAAACAGGAAAAATCTCAAACAATCTAATCTTACACCTAAAGGAACAAGAGAAAGAAGAAGAAACAAAACCCAAGGTGTGCAGAAGGATGGAAATCATAAAGATCAGAACAGAAATAAATGAAATAGAAACAAAGAAAACAATAACAAAGATCAATAAAACTAAAAGCTGGTTCCTTGAGAAGATAAACAAAATTGATAAACCATTAGCCAGACTTGTCAAGAAAAAGAGGGAGAGGACTCAAATCAATAAAATTAGAAATGAAAAAGGAGAAGTTACAACAGACACTGCGGAAATACAAAGCATCCTAAGAGACTTCTACAAGCAACTCTATGCCAATAAAATGGACAACCTGGAAGAAATGGACAAATTCTTAAAAGGTATAACCTTCCAAGACTGAACCAGGAAGAAATAGAAAATATGAACAGACCAATCACAAGTAATGAAATTGAAACTGTGATTAAAAATCCTCCAACAAACAAAAGTCCAGGACCAGATGGCTTCACAGGTGAATTCTATGAAACATTAAGAAAGAGCTAACCCCCATCCTTCTCAAACTCTTCCAAAAAATTGCAGAGGATGGAACACTCCCAAACTTGTTCCATGAGGCCACAATCACCCTGATACCAAAACCAGACAAAGATACTACAAAAAAAGAGTTATAGACCAGTATCACTGATGAATATAGATGCAAAAATCCTCAACAACATACTAGCAAACAGAATCCAACAACACATTAAAAGGATCATACACCATGATCAAGTGGGATTTAGCTCAGGGATGCAAGCATTCTTCAATATATGCAAATCAATCAATGTGATACACCATATTAACAAACTGAAGAATAAAAACCATATGATCATCTCAATAGATGCAGAAAAAGCTTTTGACAAAATTCAACACCCATTTATGATAAAAACTCTCCAGATTGTGGGCATACAGGGAACCTACCTCAACATAATAAAGGCCATATATGACAAACCCACAGCAAACATCATTCTCAATGGTGAAAAACTGAAAGCATTTCCTATAAGATCAGGAGCAAGACAAGGATGCCCACTCTCTCCACTATTATTCAACATAGTTTTGGAAGTCCTAGCCACAGCAATCAGAGAGGAAAAAGAAATAAAAGGAATACAAACTGGAAAAGAAGAAGTAAAACTGTCACTGTTTGCAGATGACATGATACTATACATAGAGAATGCTAAAGATGCTACCAGAAAAATACTAGAACTAATCAATGAATTTGGTAAAGTTGTAGGATACAAAATTAATGCATAGAAATCTCTTGCATTCCTATACACTAATGATGAAAAATCTGAAAGAGAAATTAAGGAAACACTCCCACTTACCATTGCAACAAAAAGAATAAAACACGTAGGAATAAGCCTACCTAGGGAGACCAAAGACCTGTATGCAGAAAACTATAAGACACTGATGAAAGAAATAAAGATGATACCAACAGATGGAGAGATATACCATGTTCTTGCATTGGAAGAATCAATATTGTGAAAATGACTATACTACCCAAAGCAATCTACAGATTCAATACAATCCCTATCAAATTACCAATGGCATTTTTTTATGGAACTCGAACAAAAAATCCTAAAATTTCTATGGAGACACAAAAGACCCTGAATAGTCAAAGCAGTCTTGAGGGAAAAAAATGGAGCTGGAGGAATCAGACTCCCTGACTTCAGACTATACTACAAAGCTACAGTAATCAAGACAATATGGTACTGGCACAAACTCAGAAACACAGATCAATGGAACAAAATAGAAAGCCCAGAGGTAAACCCATGCACCTATGGTCAACTAATCTATGACAAAGGAGGCAAGGATATACAATGGAGAAAAGACAGTCTCTTCAATAAGTGGTGCTGTGAAAACTGTACAGCTACATGTAAAAGAATGAAATTAGAACACTCCTCAGCAGCATACACAAAAATAAACTCAAAATGGATTAGAGACCTAATCATAATGGCAGACACTATAAAACTTAGAGGAAAACATAGGAAGAACACTCTTTGACATAAATCACAGCAAGATCTTTGATCCACCTCCTAGAGTAATGGAAATAACAAAAATAAACAAATGGGACCTAATGAAACTTAAAAGGTTTTGTACAGCAAAGGAAACCATAAACAAGAAGAAAAGACAACCCTCAGAATGGGAGAAAATATTTGCAAACGAATCAACAGACAAAGGATCAATCTCCAAAATATATAAACAGCTCATGCAGCTCAATATTAAAAAAACAAACAATGCAATCAAAAAATGGGCACAAAACATAAATAGACATTTCTCCAAAGAACACATACAGATGGCCAGGAAGCACATGAAAAGCTGCTCAACATCACTAATTATTAGAGAAATGCAAATCCAAACTACAATGAGGTATCACCTCATACCAGTTAGAATGGTCATCATCAGAAAATCTACAGACAACAAATACTGGAGAGGCTATGGAGAAAAGGGAACCCTCTTGCACTGTTGGTGGGAATGTAAATTGATACAGCCACTATGGAGAATGGTATGGAGGTTCCTTAAAAAACTAAAAATAGAATTACCATATGATCTAGCAATCCAACTACTGGGCATATACCCAGAAAAAAACATAATTCAAAAAGACACATGCACCCCATTGTTCATTGCAGCACTGTTTACAATAGCCAGGTCATGGAAGCAACCTAAATGCCCATCGACAGATGAATGGATAAAGAAGATGTGGTACATATATACAATGGAATATTACTGAGCCATAAAACGGAATGAAATTGGGTCATTTGTTGAGACATGGATGGATCTAGAGACTGTCATTCAGAGTGAAGTAAGTCAGGAAGAGAAAAACAAATATCATATTAATGCACGTATGTGGAACCTAGAAAAATGGTACAGATGAACCAGTTTGCAGGGCAGAAATTGAGACACAGATGTAGAGAACAAACGTATGGACACCAACCAAAGGGGGAAAGCGGGGGTGGTGGTGGTGGTGTGATGAATTGGGCAATTGGGATTGACATGTATACACTGATGTGTATAAAATTGATGACTAATAAGAACCTGTCTAAAAAAAAATTAAATAAAATTCAAAAATTAAAAGACAAAAAATGGGCAGAAGAACTAAATATACATTTCTTCAAAGAAGACATACAGTTGTCCAAAAAGCACATGAAAAGATGTTCAATGTCACAAATTATCAGAGAAATGCAAATGGTCTTCATGAAAAAGTCTACAAACAACAAATGGTGGAGAGGGTGTGGAGAAAAGGGAACCCTCCTACACTGTTGGTGGGAATGTAAATTGGTAAAACCACTATGGAGAACATTATGGAGGTTCCTTAGAAAACTAAAAATAGAAATACCACATGACCCAGCAATCCTACTCCTAGGCATATACTTGGAGAAAAGCATAATTTGAAAAGATATATGCACCACAATGTTCATTGCAGCACTATTTACAATACTAAAGACATGGAAGCAACGTAAATGTCCATCAACAGAGGAATAAGATGTGGTTCCTATATATAATGGAATATTACTGAGCCATAAAAAAGAACAAAATAATGCCATGTGCAGCAACATGGATGGACCTAGAGATTGTCATACTAAGTGAAGTAAGTCACAGAGAGAAACACATATATCATATGATATCATTCCTATGTGGAATAAAATTTAAAAAAATAATACAAATGAACTTATTTACAAAACAGAAACAGACTTACAGATAATGAAAACAAACTTATGGTTACCAAAGGTGAAATCTGGGGGAGGGGGAAGGATAAGTCAGGAGCTTGGGATTAATATATACACACTACTGTATATAATATAGATAATCAACAAGGACCTACTGTATAGCACAGGGAACTCTATTCAGTATTCTGTAATAACCTATATGGGAAAAGAATCTGAAAAAGAATGAATATATGTATATGTATAACTGAATCTCTTTACTGTACACCTGAAACTAACACAATATTGTAAATCAACTATACTCCAATATAAAATAAAAATTAAATTAAAAAATGAAATATGCATTCAGTGTAAAAAAAAAATGGACAGAAGAATGGAATAGACATTTTTCCCAAGAGGAAATGTGGACAGCTATCATGCACAAGAAAAGATGCTCAACATCATTCATCATCAGGGAAATGCAGATCAAAACCACAATGAAATATCACCTCTCATCAATCAGAATGGCTATTATCAAAAAGAACACAAATAACAAACATTGGCAAGGATGTGGAGAAAAGGAAACCCTAGTACACTGTTTGTGGGAATGTAAATTGGTGCAGCCACTGTGGAAGACAGTATGGAGGTTTCTCAAAAAACTAAAAATAGAACTACTATATGAGCCAGAAATTCTACTCCTGGGTATATATTTTTTAAAAAACTCCACTAATTCGAAGAGATACATGCACCTCAATGTTCATTAACAGCATTATTTCCAATTGCCAAGATATGGAAGCAACCTAAGTGCCCAGCAAGCAATGAATGGGTAAAGTCGTGGTATATATGTACAATGGAATAGTACTTAACCATAAAAAATGAATGAAATTTTGCCATTTGTAGCAACATGGATGGAATTAGGGGGCATTATGCTAAGTGAAATAAGTCAGACAAAGAAAGACACATACTGTATGATATCACTTATATGTGGAATCTAAAATATACAACAAAATAGTGACTATAACAAAAAAGAAGCAGACTCAGATATAGAGAACAAATTAGTGGTTACCAGTAGGAAGAGGGAAGGGGGCAAGGACAACTTAGGGGGAGGGGAGCAAGAGGTACAACAGGTATAAAATAAGCTACAAGGATAAATTGTACAGCATGGGGAATATATTTTATAATAACTATAAATGGAATATAACCTTTAAAAATTATGAATCACTGTACTGTACACCTGTAATTTAAATAACATTATGCCTCAACTATACTTCAATTTAAAAATGTATGGATAAGGATATAAAGAGGGAGAGAAGCTACTGGAAAAGCAATGTGGAAGGTGGGAAGAGGGTGCAAGAGGTGCTCTCGCTGTGAGACAGGGAAGTTTGAAGGGGGAGTTGATGGTTCTATAATATCAAATGTTGTATAAAGTTTCGTATAGAATGAGGGAAGCCTTCTATTTGCTTATTCCACTGATACTTATTGCATTTCTAGCACTATGCTATATTCTGGGGGTGCAGTGGTCAACAACACTGACCTAATCTTGAACTTGTTAGAGCTTACATTCTAGAGGAGATGACCATTAAACCAGTCCTTACACCGAAGCACAAGTTATGAGACCACCTTAGGAGGAAGCTAACCTTTGTTGGGGTCAGAAAAAGCTTCCAGGAGGAAGTGATTAAGCTGAGACTCAGTTTTGACCTGCAGCCTCAAATAAATGACCCAAATAAACAAAGCTTAGCATGTAATTATTTTGGTGGCTGAAGAGTAAAGAAGGGGCTTAGAACAGTGCTGATTCCATGTGCCACCTTTCTTTCCAAGACCAAGGATAGGTAATATGACAGCTCTTGAACATCAACGTGACTTTCAGATTGCTGGTATACATGGACACACTGCTACGAAGTTACAAGGGAAATTTCTAAAATCGTAGTCATTTCTAAAGAAAATCTTTAGACTTCCATGGGAAAGTACACCTTGAAGTTTGATGATAAAAATAGACCATCTGTGGCCTCAGCATCTGAAGTAATACAGATGGGGCTATTTATTTAAAGAATAAATTGCTGGCAATCTCATTAGCAATTCAAAGGCTGGACTTTCAGACTTTCTTCTTATGCTACCCATGGCCCAGGTGGATAACAAAACTTTGAGTAGTTTATGCTCACAAATTATACTTTATGATTTAAACTAAAATTTTTTTCTTTATCCAAAAAAGAAAACACAGTAAATAATATTCAAGTATTTACTGTGTCCATTAATATTGTAAATTAAATTCATATGTTGGCTTGAGAAAAAAATAAAATGTACAAAGTAGCTTTATAGTGAATATTTACATACTACTGTTGATAATGGCAGCCTGCCTGAGAGAGAAAATTTTTCAGAAAGGGAAGTGGTATCTTGAATTTCCTCTTAAAAATGGAAGGGGTTAGGAACACTGGAGAAGGGAAAATATTCAATTATCTGTCAGTAGGGAGAAGGCTATACCTTACAGGACAATAAAGTTGGGAAGGAACACAGTCCTTTTCTTTCCCAGAACCACAGAGCCACTTCCCTTGCCTTTCTGACTCCTATTCTCTAAGCTGATAGAACTAGCATAGGAACCTGGCAAAAAGGAGGAGCTGGTCCCTTGCCACCAACTTCAGGGTCCTGGGAACCATCTGAGGGCCAGAGGGAAATGGGAGCAATCTTTGTTTCTCTTTGGTGGCCACTGCACAGGGTAGCGTGGGAGCGGAATGTTTTCTTAGTTTGAATAAATTTACCAAAACAACCACCCAGCGCCTACCTCTTTTTAACTCCTGCTCCCTCGGCCAAGGGCTTTCCTCTCTGGGTGTAGGCCGAGATGCAAAGTACCCACATAGGTAAATCTAAAAGGTGTCTGTCTCTCAATAAACTAGAAGAAATTCTCACCAAATTCTTTAGCTGTGCAATGTTAGATATCTTGAAGGCTCCTTTCTGCTCTAAGCTTCTATTATTCTGTGTGGTTCATTTTTGTATTTTTAGGATGTGGACTTAGGTCACTGCTTATTCCCTAGTAAGGATAGTGAGGGCAATGTCCCCTTCCTCTTAGAGTGTGACATAAAAACATCTGACTTCAGGAAGCCTTCTGATGGGCTATGCCCAGTTTTGCCAGAAGGCAGCCTGCCTCAGGGGAGCAGTAGAAATTCACCTGAGTTTGAATATGTACTCTGCTACCTAGGCTGTGGGAACTAGACACATCACCACCTCTCTAAGCCTCAGTTTATTCTTCTAAAAAATGGACTTAATAATCTTTTCTCCATAAGATGGTTGCAAAATTAGTATACCATGTAAAGTACCTCATACAATGTTTGACCCATGGAAGGTGCTTCATGTATTATTTTGTATATTTATTTATTGATGCAAGTAACATTATACTTCCTGGCAGTAGATTGTATGAGGCTACAAATTTCCCAACAAGTTGTATAATTAAGGGGAATTCCTCATGGTTGCCACTGTGATGTTTTCTGCATTGTGGTGTCATTTTTTTGTGACTGTTTTATGAAACATTTGGTCGTTGAAAGTTACAGAGGCACTTTTGATACCTTAATGCTTTATGCGATGTCAGTCTTTTCAAGATGTAGAGCCTTTAATGTAATTGGTTTCTTTGTTAAGACTTTGCAGAAATGTCCATGTGAATTTGATGAGGGAAAATCCTGGCATATTTTGGCTTTTCTCTGGCTAGGTTGGTTTGCCTAATTAAATTTGAAGCTTTGTCAGTGTGCACCTTGGAAACTCATTTAAGTTGTCTTTGGCCGAAATGATGGAGAGTTGTTTCTCATAATTCATAAGAATCAAAGAGAAAGATTAAAATTTAAGAAAGTTAAAACCTTATGTTAGTTTGGATTCTCTGAGAAACAGACACCAAGACATAATTAGTCATGCAAGAGATTATTTGAGTAATAGCCTATGAGGGAAAACAGGGAGGGAGCCAGAGGAGGCCAGGAGGCCCATCAGCCCATGATGTAGGTCTGACCCCTGTGGAGGAGAGAGGGAAGGAAGGAAGTTGGGGAGGAAGAAACTTAGGTTGCAGTGCAGTTCTAAGAAAATTTCAGCGAGGCTAGTGAGTCCCTCGCTCCAAGCTGCCCACCAGAGGAATCCACATCTGCAGTAACTGATCTGCTGTAGAGCCCCCGCCGTGCTCAGTCAGTAGCGGCCAGCATGTGGGAAGAGTGGCCTCGGCGGTGGTTTTCCTCAAGTATCAGTGTCACAACATATTTGAAAAGGAACAGAGATTGCTGCATTGAGACACACTTGACAATATTCTAAAAGGCTAGGGTAGGGATCAGGCCTCTGTCCTGTTCTATCAGCTCTGCCAAGTGTCCAGGGCTAGAAACCTGGGCTTAGCCATCCTTCACATGCCTCTCCCACATTCTCAACTCCATCTAATCAGTCACTGATTGCCGCTGATTTTATTCCCTAAATCAGTGATTCTCTCCACGTGTCTGCACATTAGAATCATCTGGGGATCTTTTAAAAATTTCAAAGGCCAGGCCACATCCCAAATCAATGGAATCACAAGCTCTTTTTGAAGCTCCCCCAGTGATTCCAATGTGCAGACAAGTTTGGAAACCACTGTCTTAAATATTTTTCAAATCTGACTTCTCTCCATCCCTATTCCCATGGCCCCAGTCACTTCTCACTTGGATGACTGCACCCACCAGCTCCCTACCTAGTCATGGTGCTTCTAATCTTATCCCCTCCTGTTTATCCTGTCCACAGTGACCGTTGACCTCCCAGAAATGCAAATCTGACCATGTCACCACTCTGCTTCCAGCCCTCCCATGGTCCCCACACCTCCAGCATTGCTTCTCACCCCTTCCCCCCACCACCTCCACAGTGTTCACCAGCATGACACATGTCCTTCAGTGAGCATTATACGTGGTGATCGTCAACCTATTTGGACGTGTTCCTCCTGCGAGAAGAGTGTCAGGATATTGGAAAAGGACTCAGCCTGGGCAATTTGAAAAATACTTTCTCCCCACCACTGCTTTTTCTCTCTGCCCACTTCCCCCATTCTGATGTGTGCTCTCTAACCAAGGGGCTTAACCCTTAATACAGAATACGGGACCGCCTTTTCATCTGGCCCCATATCCCTAATCTCATCTTTCACCTTCTTACTTTTACTCCTTATACTCCCAACTTTTGAAAGTTCCCAGTGTAAACCATATTATTCCCATCTTTTATGCCTTTGCGTATTTCTGTCCCCTTTTTCTAGAATGCCTCACCTTTTAGTTTCTCCTGCAATGCTGTCCCTTAAACTAACTTGAAGTTTTGAAAGCAGCCATTAAGTCTCAACTCTACATCAGCAAAGCCTCCTCTGACCCCCTATTCTGGCCGGGTTGGGACCCTTCTTTCATCATCAAGGACCCTGTGTACTTGTCTCATTAATCTCGCAATGCTGTGCTGTCACTAGGTGTTTTAAGGGGTCTCGATTCACTGTTCTCTACGTGTTCTAGATTTCAAATTCTTATAATACTTTGATGTCATTCGCTCAGATGTTGAACCCAAGTCATTTGGAGTAGGGCATTATGATTACCAGAAGCTAGGATCATAAAATATCAATATTGGGAGAGACTTTTAAAGGTAATTTTATTCAATCACAAAAGATTTTTTTGTATTTTTACATTTAGTGAATTTGAGAAAGGTGTGATGTATCTAAATGGAAACATCCCAGCATGTTTTGGAAATGCAAAATGATAGCACGTGCTGGAGAATTTGACAGAAAAGGATAGATAAAGCCTCCAAGGGAAAGAGTGTAGAAAGAAAACAAAGGACAGACAACACATCACTAGACAACATAAGCCTTCAGGAAACATGAGGTGATTAAGATGTGCCAATTCAGGAGACAAAACGTTTGTAGAAGGAGTGTTATAAAAATCAGAGCCAGAAGTGTTTTAAGAAGCAGGGAGTGACCGTGGGGCCAGTACTCCAGGGAGGCTCAAACAGCAGTGGTCCTGTGATGTTCCTCCCAGGTGGGACACCTGCTCCTGGGAAGCAGCAACCCAGGAGGAATCAGATTGGACACATTTATGGAGACGCTGACCCCTCCAGCCAGAACCTAAATCCATGTAGTTCTTGATCTTTTTATACAACTCAGAAACTTTTGATAATCTGTTGAAATCTATTGATTCTGTCCTCAGAAAAATGTGCATAGGCACACAGGCACATACAATTTTACATACAATTTCTCCTAGTTCACTCTACCACCTCCCACACCCATCCCCATTCAAGCCTCTACATGAACCCCCAGATTAGCATGCATAGTTCCACTGTCAGGTACCTAAGCTGGCTTGGGTGACAAGGACAGGTGATATACTTGAGGATTAAGAGCTCTTCCCCCTGCTCAAATCTTAGCTGGTTTAAGATTTGTAGTAGAAATCTTCTACTTTATTTTACCCTTCTAAGGAACAATAGGCTGGGACTTCCCTGACAGTCCAGTGATTAAGACTCCCAGCTTCCACTGCAGGGGGCACGGGTTTGATCCCTGGCTGGGGAACTAAGATCCCGCCTGCTGTGTGGTAAGGCAAAAAAAATTTAAAAAAAAAAAAAAAAAAAGGAGCAATAGGCTGAGTAGAGGTATTCCTTGGTGCTTTCAATTTGCCCAGTCTAAAAAATTGAATGTTTTCTGGATCCCTGTCTGTTGACTAACCAAGTCACTAATTTAGGCCTGCTAGCCACTCTGTTTCTCTGTGCCTTGGCTTCTGAAGAGGCCTCCTTCAGAATTTTAACCAGGAACCATGACTTAGCCTCATTTCCACCTGTCTGGCTTCTGACTTCTACTTCTGTTACATGACTCACCCTCATTTATTCCTTTTTCAAATTAAAGAATTTAGGAAAGCAATGAAAATATTCTGACTTTCAGAAATGGAAAAATGGTTGTTAAATTTTTATGGGAAAAGGGAGCAAAGTTATAGTCAACTTTTGCCAATCTCAGCCCAAAAGAAGAACAGCAACATGGAAACTTCAAATTCAAAGCATTGGAGAATTAAAAAAGAAATACTGTATTTGTAATTTATAAAGTTACTTTTGTACTTATTTTTCTGATTTTCTTTGGCTTACTGTGGAAATGTTTTTGCTATGACTGTATGGAGAATGGACCAGGCATATTGGGAAATGGACTTGGGCTACAGAATGTGCTTTGATTGATCCATACATGTCATTAGTAATTGAGACTTGATATCTCTTCAAGAGAGAATTTTAGAGTTTGATAAATAATGGAGATTTCTTAAAGTATAACATGAACTTTGAAAAAAAAGTAAAAAAAAAAATAGTGTGAAATAATATTAGTCTAGAAATGACTATTTTAGTCAATTGCATATTTGATTTTTAAACATGTATGAGTCTGAATAAAGAATTCAAAATGCTGTCCCCACAGCACAACAGGATTTTTAGGATGATGGGCCTGGTCTGTATGGTACTATGGTGTTGGGTTATATAATTCTGTGAATTTTTCAAAACTCATAGTTTTGAACTCAAAACTCATACACCACAAGAATAACTTTTACTGCATGCAAAAAACCAAAAAACAAACAAACAAAAAAAACCCCAAAACAAAAAACTCAGGATGCCAGGGGAATCCAGGATTTAATGCAGACTGTGACAAATGAATCTAACTATATTACAAATACAGGGCAGAGTCTCTCTGAAGGGGAGGGGAAAGAAAGGAGTTTACCTAAATAATTATGGAAAACAGTGTTTTGCCTAGATCCTGTAAGGATAAAGACAAAAAGAACTGTACAAAAACACTAGTAAAATTTTTTTCTCTCAAGGGGTACAGTTTAGCAATTCTGACACTTTACATACTTGCCAGGGTTGGACCAATAAGTAAATATATTGTAGATAATGGGAGCCAGGTGCCACATTTTTCACCATCAGAGAAAGAAGTGACAAATAAGTGGAATGAAGGTGGGAATTAGGGTTTACTATACAAACAGGTAGGTACAGATATAAATGTAGATAGGTGTGTTTACAATGGTTAGTATGATACATGTAATTTCCAGCGCTGTTCCTTGAGAGGACTGAGAAGCACTGGCACCTAGTAGTGATGAACACACCCAAGATCTTGGTTTCTAAATGCCATTTAACAATAAAAGGAGCCAGAATTCCTTGGAGAAATGGCTGTTTGATTCAAGGGTTGGGGCAGGAAAAATACAAGATAAGCCTGGAACACCATACACTATCAGAAAGTAAGGAAGTGAGGAGGAGATGAGCGCATATCAAAAGGACACAGGGGCCAACCTAAAAGAGCTGCTGATAGCCAAGACTGGAACAATGTGAATGACAAAATAAATAAAAATTACATTGGATTATAATCTAAAGAATGAAATAAATATCCATGGATTCATATACATAACAGATTAAATTACTAAGTAAATAAATAAATGTGCAGGGTGGGGAGGGACAAATCTTCCTTATAAAAGAATTTCAGTTACAAATAAGTATTAACAGACATAAAGGAGAAATTGAAAGTAACACAGTAATAGTAGGGGACTTTAACACCCCACTTACACCAATGGACTGATCATCCAGACAGAAAATCAATAAGGAAACACTGGCCTTAAATGACACGTTAGGTCAGACAGACTTAATTGATATATAATAGAGCGTTCTATACAAGAGCAGCAGAATACACATTCCTTTCCAGTACACATGGAACATTCTCCAGGAGAGGTCACATGCTAGGCCATAAAACAAGCCTCTGTAAATTTAAGAAAATTGAAACCATATCAAGCATCATTTCCAACCACAATTGCTATGAGACGAGATATAAACTACAAGAAAATAACTTCAAGAAGACACCAACACATGGAGGCTAAACAATATGTTACTAAACAACAAATGGATCACTGAAGAAATCAAAGGGGAAGTAAAAAAAATACCTAAGGACAAATGAAAACAAAAACACAATGATCCAAAACCTATGGGATGCAGCAAAAGCAGTTCTAAGAGGGAAGATTATAGCAATAAAAGCTTAGCTCAGGAAACAAGAAAATCTCAAATAAACAACCTAAACCTACACCTGAAGGAACTAGAGAAAGAAGAACAAACAAAACCCAAAGTTAGTAAAGGAAAGAAACCATAAAGATCAGAGCAGAAATAAATGAAAGAGGTTAAAAAAAAAAAAAAAACAGAAGACACCAATGAAACTAAAAGCCAGTTCTTTGAAAAGATAAAGAAAATTGATAAACCTTTAGCCATAATCATCACGAAAAAATGGGAGAGGGCCCAAATCAATAAAATCAGAAATGAAAAAGGAGAAGTTACAACCACCTCAGAAATACAAAGGATTACAAGAGACTACTATGAACAACTATAAGCCAATAAACTGGATAACCCAGAAGAAATGGACAAATTCTTAGAAAGGTACAATATTCTAAGACTGTACCAGGAAGAAATAGGAAATATGAACAGACAAATTACCAGTAATGAAATTGAATCAGTACTTTAAAGACTCCCAACAAACAAAAGTCCAGGACCAGATGGCTTCACAGGTGAATTCTACAAAACATTTAGAGAAGAGTTAAAACCTATCCTTCTCAAACTATTCCAAAAACTGCAGAGAAAGAAACACTTCTGAGAATATTCTATGAGGCCTGTATCACACTGATAGCAAAACCAGTCAAAGATATCAAAAAAAAAAAGAGGGAGAAAATTACAGGCCAATATATCTGATAAACACAAATGCTGAAATCCTTAACAAAATATTAGCAAATCAAATCCAACAATACATTAGGAGGATCATACACCATGATCAAGTGGGATTTATCCCAGGGATCCAAGGATTTTTCAATGTCTGCAAATCAATCAATGTGACACACCACATTAACAAATTGAAGAATAAAAACCATATGATCATCTCAATAGATGCAGAAAAAGCTTTTGACAAAATTCAACATCCATTTATGACAAAAACTCCAGAAAGTGGGCATGGAGGGAACACACCTCAACATAATAAAGGCCATATACAACAAACTCACAGCAAACATCATTCTCAATGGTGAAAAGCTGAAAGCATTCCCTCTAAGATCAGGAACAAGACAAAGATGCCCACTCTTGCCACTTTAATTCAACATAGTTTTGGAAGTCCTAGTCACAGCAATCAGACAAGAGAAAGAAATGAGGAATCCAAACTGGAAAGGAAGAAGCAAAATTGTCATTCTTTGTAGGTGGCGTGATACTATACCTAGAAAATCTTAAAGAGGCCACCAGAAAAACTACTAGAGCTCATCAATGAATTCAGTAAAGTTTGCAGGATAAAAAATTAATATACAGAAATCTGTCGTATTTCTATACACTAACAACAAACTATCAGAAATAGAAAGTAAGGAAATAATCCCATTTACCATCACATCAAAAAGAATAAAATACCTAGGAACAAGCCTACCTAAGGAGGTAAAAGTCCTGTGCCCAGAAAACTATAAGATGCTGCTGGAAGAAATTGAAGATGACACAGACATATGGAAAGCTATACCATGTTCTTGGATTAGAAGAATTAATATTGTTAAAATAACCATACTACCCATGGCAATCTACAGATTCAGTGCAATCCCTATCAAAATAACAATGGCATTTTCCACAGAACTAGAACAAACAATTTTAAAATTTGTATGGAAACACAAAGGCCCCAAATAGTCAAACCAGTCTTGAGAAAGAAGAACAGAGCTGGAGGAATAAGTTCCCTGACTTCAGACTGTACTACAAAGCTACAGTAAGCCAAAACGGTATGGTACTGGCACAAAAACAGACACATAGATCAATGGAACAGAATAGAGAGCTCAGAAATAAATCCACACACTTACGGTAAATTAATCTATGACAAAGGAGGCAAGAATATACAATGGAGAAAACACAGTCTCTTCAATAAGTGGTGCTGGGAAAACTGGACAGCTACATGTAGAAGAATGAAATTAGAACGTTCTTTAACACTACTTACAAAAATAAACTCAAATGGATTAAAGACCTAAGTGTAAGACTGGAAACCATAAAACTCTTAGAGGAAAACATAGGAAGAACACACTTTGACATAAGCTGTAGCAATATTTTTTTGGGTCCATCTCCTAAAACAAATGAAACAAAAGCAAAAATAAACAAATGGGACCTAGGTAAATTTCAAAGCTTTTGCACGGCAAAGAAAACCATCGACAAAATGAAAAGACAACCTACTAAATGGGAGAAAATATTTGCAAAGTTATGACCAATAAGGGGTTAATATCCAACACATGTAAACAGCTCATACAACTCAACATCAAAAACAAACAACCTGATTTAAAAATGGGCAGAAGAACTCAATAAACATTTATGTAGATGAAAAAATGCTCAACATCACTCATCATCAGGGAAATGCAAATCAAAACCACAATGAGATATCAACTCACACCTGTCTGAATAGCCATCCTCAAAAGAATACAACTAACAAACGTTGGTGAGGATATGGAGAAAAGGGAACCCTCATACACTGTTTGTGGGAATGTAAATTAGTGCAGCCGCTGTGGAAAACAGTATGGAGGTTTCTCAAAAAACTAAAAATAGGACTACCATATGACCCAGATATTCCACTCCTGTGTATATATCAGAAAAAAACAAAAACACTAATTTGAAAATATATATGCTCCCCAATGTTCACAGCAGCATTATTTATAATTGCCAAGATATGGAAGCAACCTAAGTGTCCATGGATAGATTTGGAGAGCATTATGCTAAGTGAAATAAGTCAGACAAAGACAAATACTGTATGATATCACTTATATGTGGAATCTAAAAAATACAACAAATTAGTGAATATAACAAAAAAGAAGCAGACTCACAGATATAGAGAACAAACTAGTGGTTCCTAGTGGGGAGAGGGAAACTGGGAGAGCAATATAAGGGTAGAGGATTAAGAGGTACAAACTGTTAGGTATAAAATAAGCTACAAGGATAAAACATGGGGACAACACAGGGAATATAGCAAATCTTTTATAATAACTATAAATGGAGTATAACCTTTAAAAATTGTGATCACTATATTGCACACCTATAACATATAATATTTATGTGTCAAATACACTTCAGTTAAAAAAAAAAGTGCTAGTAAAAGAAAAAAGAATGCCAGTTAATAAATGTAGAAGGAATGAGGGAAACAGAAAATCCCCCTTAGAACACCACAGTAGTAATTGCTGCAGGCAAGATCTACTGCTGAGTTCTAATGTCAGCAGATGAAACTTTAAGGAGGAACAGGATATTTGCATAGTTTCACACTATCTCCTCCCAAACCGTTATTCATTACTGTAGTGGTTTCACATAGTTATAAATGTTTTGATACTCTTCCCTCCAGGAAGTGGAGCTTAATTCCTCTCCCATTCAGTGTGGGCTGGACTTAGTGTCTTACTTTTGAGGAAGAGAATATAAAGACATCTGACAGATAGCACCTTAACCAAGTGATCAAGGTTAATATCACCAGTAATAACACGGTTTGACAACATGGACTCCCTGGTATGATGCGACTGGGAGGGCACTTCACCTCTGTGGGATTCTCCCCCCAACCCATAACTGCAGTCTATTCATGATAAAACGTCAGACAAACCTTCATGGAGGGACATGGTACAAAAACCTGACCACTTCTCAAAACAGTCAAAGTTATAAAAGACAAGGAAAGACAGAGAAACCATCACAGACTGAGGAGACTAAGGAAAAAACTAAATGCAATGCAGTATCATGGATTGGTTCCTGGAACAGAAATCTGAATAAAATCTATAGTTGAGTTCATGGTATTGTACCAATGTTAATATTTTAGTTTTGGTAAATGTACCATGGCTATATAAATGTTTTAAATGGTTGGATAAATATACCATGATTATATTTAAGGAAAAGATGGGTGAAGGGTATACGGAAATGCTCAATGCTATGTTTTCAACTCTTTTGTCAACCTGAAATTGTTTTAACATAAAAAGTTAAAATATATGCTGCCCCCAAATTCATACTTATAAATTCAGAGATTTGAGTTTTTTGGTTTATTCTTATAAATATTGCATGATTTGCTATTCTTCTATTTTAACATGACAACTTGTCATTTGGTAGGAGAGGATTTAAACATAGTTATAAGTATCTGGAATTTATTTAATATAAGGGCTTTACTCCACTTTATTTGTAGGTCTTAAACAGAACTAAGATCAAATTGAATAATGATCAAGGCTAAGGAAGTTAGTTTAAGAGTGCACATGGATGGTTGCATTTCATTCAACATAATGCTTTTGCTGAGCAGAGAAGAACTTGTGTTTGGAATAATTCCAACAGAATATCATCCACAGAGGGAAAAAAATGCATAATTTCAGATTAAATACATGAAAGGGAACTGTCATCTCATGGTGTCATGGGGAAAAAAACAGCCTTTATGTCATAGTGTCTTCTTTCAAAAAAGTCCATGTATATTTATATATGTATTCAGGAAACCAAATTGTTTTTTAAATTAATCCATCTCTAATAATTTAAATCATGAAACAATACAGTGAGTTTATACACTACTAAAAATATCCTGATTTAAATTGGGGTGGGCATGCCAGAATCTACAAATTGATGGTCCATGGACTGCATTTAGCCCTGGGGTATGTTTTCATTGGCCGGCACAGTTTACATTTTTTGAATTAGCTGCCAATATTTAAAATAGTGAGTTTTTATATAAAAATCTGAGTTTCCATTCTCTTTCAAACAGTAAGGTGTGACAGCACCAAGCAGACCTTGGGGAGGCACGGCAGCTCTTGGCAAGGACTGGAAGGTAGATGCCTATTGTGAGGTAGGCCACAGTACCTAGCTGGTTGTCATGGTTGTATACAAACCTTTAAAAATTGAGATGAAATTCACATGACAGAATGAACCATTTCAAAGTGAACAAGTCAGTGGCATTTAATACATTCGCAATGTGCCAAATTCATAATGGTGTGCAACCACCACCTCTGTTTCCAGAAAACATCATCACCCCAAAGTAAAACTGTTCCAGTTAAGCAGTCACTCTCCATTCTCCCCTTCCCTCAGCCCCCAGCATCTGCCAATCTGCCTTCTGTCTCCTTGGGTTTACCTATTCTGGATATTTCCTATAAATGGAATCATATGATATATGGCCTTTTATGTCTGGCTTCTTTCATGTTGCATAAGTTTTCAAGGTTCCTCAATGTTGTAGCATGCATCAGTGCTTCTTTCCTTTTTCTGGCTGAATAATATTCCATTGTATGGGCATACCACATTTTGTTTATCCATTCATAGGTTGTTGTGGACATTTGCCTATTTCTAACCTTTTGGCTATTATGAATAGTGCTGCCATGAACCTTTGTGTACAGGGTTTTTTTGAATATTATATTTTTGATATTTTCTATGGACATTAGTGTCATTTCAGTCACAGGTCTTAACACTGCCTGTTGCCTCCCACCCTGGCCTGCTTCACGCATTTGCTTTCTCACACTGCCCCCAATGACTTTTGTATTTATCTTTTCTGGTCTATGCCCTGGGGGTGGGCATATCTGTCTCCCCTCCATTTTTGCCCTCTGTTCCAGCATGATACTTGAATAAAAACCTCTCTTCATTTTTCTTAAAAATGTGCCTCTACACTAGACTTCCTGGCCTTTTCTTCCTCAATTTTGTTCATTCTCTGATAAATATTGATCATGGATGAGGGTTGTTTTTATTTTCTTCAATTTTTGACATTAAAAAATTGGACAGTTGGAGAAAATTTAAAATTGGGGCTAGAGCTTTGCCCCTTTTACAGTAAACAGTGACTTGATATACGCATCTGGGTTTAATTATGGTTGGCATCTCTGAACTCTGAAGCAAAATACGTACTGCTGAGATGTCATGTGTTTCTGGCAGTGCAAGAGTATAATTACTCCAATGTATAGTCACTCCTCTGACTTTTTTTTTTAAGATTTTTTTTTTGATGTGGACCATTTTTAAATTCTTTATTGAATTTGTTACAATATTGCTTCTGTTTTATGTTTTGAGTTTTTGGTTGCGAGGCATGGGGGATCTTAGCTCCCTGACCGGGGATCGAACCTGCACCCCCTGCATTGGAAGGGGGAATCTCAACCACTGGACTGCTAGGGAAGTCCCCCTCTGACTTTTCTTTAACCTCAAGGTCTGTGTTACCTCCCTCTCTCTGCCCCTGCACTCATGGGAAGGCCTTTTTTTCACTTCAATCCCTATCAGTGCCCCTGATTTCCCCTTATTTGCCGTTTAATCATTCACTTTAAGTAACTTAACTTCTTTATGGTTGTATCTTGCCTCCCTAACTAGATTTTAAAGCCCTGCTGAATGGAATCTAGTTTTGTTTATTTTTTATATGCTTCAGTGCAGAGCGTATGAAATAAGCGTGCAGTAAATATTTGAAGTAGTGACTTACACACACACACACAAATGCCCCTTTAAGTATAGCTAACTTCTATTATTAAGTTGAACAAGTTTAAACGTGTTTAAGTTCATTTTTCAGTATAATACTTATCCTTAGGATTAATAGACAAGTCAAAAAAGTTTTGTGGTATAGTTATGGCAACTAAATTCCTTTGCACATTTAATCAATGTATTAGTATAAGTTGGTGATTCTAAAAATGTGTGTTGCAAATCGTCTGAATGAGAATTGACTATGGTGTTGGTTAAAAACAGAGACCCTTGATCCCCACCCCGGAATTTATATACTAATACAGTCTGATGGATGAGCCCAGGAATCCGCATTTTAAAAAACCCTCCTGGAGTGTTATGTACTCCAAATTTTGAGAACTACTGGGATTGTTTGAGAAGAAGCTAATACCTTCATTTGGAATAATTCAAGTTGATTTGGAAGTTCAACCTAAGTTGAACACAGGGACAATACACAGTGAAATCACATCATTAATGAATGATCATTTCAATTTTAATATTTGGGAAGTGAATTTTTTTGGCATGAGTCTACAAATGAGTATTACAGATGTTGTATAGTTTTAATAGTATGGAATGAAAATCCTTGAAGTGTAACAAATCCCAACTAACCTGAGAATTACTGAGGTGAAACAGAATAAAATCATGGAAAAACACCACTATGATTAACACTTACATTACTCCTAGGACATAATTAGATAATGAAATGCAAATTTCTCTTCCAAAAGCAGAATATGCAGTTGAACAATTACTGCATGACACCCTCCAATTTATAGTTAGTGTTTATGGATATTTTAAAAACCCTGCATCATTTATTGCTATTGTGAAGAAGTTCTAGGATGGCTTGGGCAGAGGTATTGTATTCAGATAATGCAGACATTTGTGTCCTGGGAGTTAAATAAACAAACCATTAATAAGTAATCCAGCAGTATAATGAAACGCTCACCAAACAAAAGTGACACAGTACATTGCTTGCCTTGCCGGTAGCAAGTAATTAAAATGAAACAAGTTTGTTATATTTTGGGTAATAAAAGGGAATAATTGCAAGCAACTGAGAGAGGGCTTTTTGTTAGAAAAATCAGGAGTTTTCTGGCTGTGTTTTTTCTCTGCATTACAATGTTTTCTTCCCTCTTGACCTTTTAACATTTGCACTTTTTAAATGTATCACTTTTAAATGTTTCACTTGGGTAGTGGAGCAATGCTGTTTTTCATTTATTCTGCAAAGATGTTTACAATATATTTTTCCTGTAGGATTGTATTTAATTCTTCTCTTACAGATTGATAATTCACCATGTGATTTGGCAGCAGTAAAGCTACCTCAACCTGAAGCTAATAAAACGGAGCTGTCATTTATACAGAACTAAATATGTACCAAGGACAAGGCTGAGGGCTTTGTCCCAGCATTGCTTTTAACCCTCATTAGAATTAGCTTGTGCAGGAAGGAAAATGAGGGTACAGAGTGCAGTAACCCATTTAAGATCATCCAGTACCTGTTTTTTTCTTATTTCATGCATCATGTGGTCCTCCTCTTGGCACTAGAAAGTAGGCTTTTCTACTTCCAAACACTATTTTCTCTTTCACTTAATGAAAGATATAAGCCACAAATATCGCAGGCTGAAAAAGAGAAAGTCAGTAGTCTGTCAAAGAAGTCTTAACTCCTGGTAGAACTGAAAGCAGAGCTGGGAACAAGTTCAAGGTCAAGAATCTGGATGGCTTTTCCTGGTTCTCTGAGTCAAACAGTGTGACCTCCTTATTTTCTTTCTATTTCTAATCCCAAGAACTCCAGATATACCCAAGATCAAATGTAAATACCAAAAGAAAAAAGAAAAAACAAAACCAAACCAAAAAAAACCACCACCACATTCCAAAACCAGATAAATGATTTTTGGATTTTTGGATTATCTGGGTCACTGGTCCCCACCACTAACATGTATAATCAAGAGCTGATGATGCCACATATGATAAGCAATTCTTTGGTGAAAAATTTGATACTTAATTTCTCATAGGAGTTTAGTTTTTGTTTTTACAAGTTTTAGTTCTGACTAGCCTATTTTTTGAAAAATGCCCTGTTCGGTCCCCTGGGTTTTAGAATGTCATTTGAATTACTTTTAGCCATTTAAGAAAAAGGAAGACCACGTTATGCTTCAGGGGAAAAACAAAAAAAATCCAACCAAAGTAACAACTTAAGCCAGACTAGACAGCAGAAAGTGTTAACTATGGCTGTTGAAATAACAAGTTAGTAATCATAAACTAGACTCCTTTCAGAACGAAACCCTCACTTTCCTTGGTCACCCACTTCACTCTTTTCTCTTTCATACAACTTTTATAATGCACTTGTCAGGCCAGTCGTTAAATTCACATTTGTATGCGGACCATGAGGAGTGTTTGGGCTTCCAAGTTGGTCAGGATGAAGTGCTTTGAAGCTAGTAATCTGCTGAATTAGTGGACTTCTTTCATGGTATTCCAGAACAAACAGATCCCCTTTAAAAAAATCCCTTCTTTTGTTATTTCAGGTGGTTTGAGTCTGTTATTCTTACATAAAGATGTTAGGGTTCTTCCAAGAGAGGTTCAAAGAGAAATTTAGGAATAAAATGTTAAGCAGATTAAAGGGACCTTTAGTAATGATCATGTCACTGAGTGAAAGATGGGGTTAAAATTGGCCACTGCTTTACTATGTAACCAGTTATGTGTTTTTCCTTAACTTGTGTAGAAAGTCTCAAGGTAGCCCTAGGTTTTAGAAAGGAATGTCATCACTAGGACAAACACTGGTATAACAATGTTTATCGAGGGCTTACTTTAACAACCGTGGGAAGTAGGTACCATTATATCCCCCATTTTACAGATGAGGAAACGGAGGCACAGAGGGGTTAAGACCATATACCCAAGGGACGAATAAAAAGTTAGATTGAGGAGGCAAGGTAGCATAATGTGGAGCATGGGCTTCAAAAGCATGCAGAAATGGGTTCACATTCCAGCTCTGAGGCTTATTAGCTGAGAAACTTTGAGCACATTTGTTAGCTTCTGAGTCACAATGTCCTTATCTGTAAAATGGGATTATAATTTCTGCTTCAAAAGGTGGTTTTGACGATTAATTTAAATAATAGTAAATAATAATAGTGATGAACATGTATTGAGTGTTTACCATGTACCAGGCATTTTTCTAAGCACTTTATGTTAATTTTTACAACTCCATTATGTAGGTACTTTCATTATCTCCAATTTTATGCTCAAGAAAACATTAGTGTAGAGAAGCTAACTTACTAGTTAATAGGTGAACTGGGTTTCAAAATACCTAGCATAACACCTGATATAAAATAGGCATTGATAATATTAGGATATTGGTACCTAGAGAAAGGGAAATGTTGGCAGTAAATGAGAATATCAGTAATGTTTCCCATTTATCATGACGCCTTTACTAATAAATGTTGGAGAAGGACAAGAGTTAAAAAATGCCAGGTTCATGGGGCCGATTTAGGGTAACCTGAACCTAAGCAGCAAAGTGAAATAAAATAGGAGTAAACTAATTTTGAGCAAATTCTATTTTAACTCTGTTGCATACGGTACATCAAAACAATTGTTGCTACTTTTTCCTTATTGGGGCCAATCAAATGGATGTACCTAGGCAAAGTATGGAGAACAGACAATCAGACCTAGACCTGTATCCACATGTTTGTGTGTAATCAGGTTTTGTTGTCACCTAAATAAATTTAGTCAGTACGAATCTTAAAATTATGTTCTGCGACTGTTTTTCTTTTGCACTTTTTTTTTTCTTCTTTTGGCTGCACGGTGCAGCATGTGGGATCTTTCTTCCCCGACCAGGGATTGAACCCAAGCTCCCTGCATTGGGAGCATGGAGTCTTAACCACTGGACTGCCAGGGAAGTCCCTCTTTCACACGTTTTTTAATCTTTTTTTTTTGACTATGAATGACTGCCGTATGAGTTGACTTTTAAAATATAGTCAGCCCTCCAAGCCCCATTTTCTCTTTTCCTCTTCTGTCTCCTCAGCCCTATCTGTGGCTCTAACACACACACACACACACACACACACACACACACACACACACACACACCAGAGTTATACAAAATATAGCTTTTAAAACTCCATCATTAAGCATAAAAAGGCCAAGGAATGTTAGGAACTGGTATGCTGGAGCCAAAAAGGTTTATCACGTTCAAAAAAAGAACCTTTGGCATTAATGGAGAAACCAGAACCAATTGTAAAGCATAATTACTGCACAAACATGCAGTATGTGTGAAGCTATGATCATTTCTTTAATCTCTCATACCAGAGAAAACCTAGACAATGTGTCCGCTGTTTAAATTCCCTCTCACACTCCTCCCATATCCTGCTAAAGCATTGCTTTGTTTATACGTACATTTATATAAAGCGCAAGCAAACACCCAAGCTCAACTTCTTGGAAGTATGGTTTGAGTTCTTAAAGTCGATTCAGAGTTCTGGCTCCTCTTGCAGATTGAAAAACAAAGGCGATCACATAACTAGTTTTAGGGCTTCAATTTCAACAACCAAATGGTCTCATGCAAATAGATGGTTACTTTCTATTCCCAAGCAATAACTACTACTTCAAGAAGCTATGTAGTATACTCTCTGGAGGAAGGAAAGCCCCTATTTTTGACATCTGTGACACTAATTTCCCAACAGAGTCATAAAGGTGTCTTAGATATCTTCCTACCCTATGAAGATTTCTCTAACATTCATAATATTTTTTGGTGCTCTATGACAGAATTACACGTTAATAATAATCACAATCATGATAGCTCAAGCTAGTGGGAGCTTACTGTGTTCCAAGCACGATGCTAAGTCCTTTATGAACAGAGCTGACCGAATTCGTTCAACGCCACTTCTAGGTAGATGCTTTTACTATACTCATCCTACTGGAGATTTTTGTTTGTATCAAATTCATTAAAACACCATGACCCACCTCTTTAGTTTTTAGAGAAAACATCTTTTCTTGAGAGTTATCATAATTATTATGTTTTGCTTATTAATTTCTTCTAATTTTCATAAAATACTTTCATTACTTCAGTACATAGTTTTTTACCAATGTTACGAGCTAGAAATTTCACTATACTGTTTGCTGGGCATACAGATGTCAGTAGGGCATTTTCCCCATCTTCAGAACTCATTGCATAGGAGGGAAGGTAAAAACGTAAACAAAATATTATTGCATAATAAATACAGTGACGGAGATATGTGCAAGATACAGAGATGGCAGGAGGAAATGTGGAAGAGGGATGCAGGACATCAAACAAGAGGGGCTGAATGAGCTTATATACCAACTGGGAAATAAAGGACAAAAAGAAATAGATGAGGAAAAGGGGAAAAGCATCCTACGTGTATAATGTGAACAAAGGCATAAAGTCATGGAACCACTCGGTATGTTTAATATATAAGAATCCATCATATATGTCAGCAGTAAAATTTGAAGTGGAAGAGAAGGAAAAGAAGGTAGGTATCTGACTGTGAAGGGCCAAGGAAGAAATGCTAAGGGGTTTAGAGTTTATTCCATAGATAATGAATTTGTGTAGGTTTTAAAATCGTTCAGAGACAAGATGGGCTTATGTTTTAGAAAACTTACTTCAATAGTCACTGTGTTTATCTAAGCAAAAAACATTGAGGCCTTGAAGTTAGACTTGGGTAGTATAAAATGAAAGGTGAGGGAAGATTTGGGTCAAAATCAGCAGAATTTGTTTGATGTGAAAGGCAAGAAAAGAATTTCGGATAACTGAGCTTTCAGAGTTGGCAGATGTATTACTTAGGCCTAGATATGCTGTTTGTAACACTCCCCCTGTCCTCCAGAATAATGGAGGATTGAACACAGAGATTTACTTCTCTCTCATAAAAGGAGTCGAGAGATGGATGGTTTAGGCTGATAGGGCTCCATGGGTCAGTAGGGACCTATGCACCTATCTTTCTGCTCTATTCTCTTACTGCATAGCTTCCAACCTCAAAGTCACCTCTTGTTCCAAGATGGATGCTGGAGCCATCATTATGGACAACGCAGGACAGCGTACTAGAGGGGAGAGCTGCACAGAAAGAGGACTCTGGAGATGTGCAGAGAGTCCTCCTAAAGTTGTCAGCTAAGTACTGATCAGTGCATACCTGTGAGGAAACTATCTGATGCTGGGGAAAAAGCTATCTACAGTGATTAGAGGATACAATCCCCAAGGCTCATGCAGTGCCGGTAATATTTCCTGCTTCCACCAGACAGAGTTCAAGCCTCATAAGCCTAGTCATCCGGGAGAGTACTCAGAAGAGTTTTGCCTCAGTAGTGAGATGCAATTAGTCCAAGAATGAATGCTTCTGTAGTCTCACATAGCAAAGCTTAAGAGCAAGACCAACAGAATCAAATAGTTCTCAAGTAACTTAATTGCACCCCAGAAGAAGGCTAAAGGTTATTTAGTAGCCAAGACCTGGAAACAACTCAATGTCCGTCACTGTATAATAAATATATGTGGTCTATCATACGATGGAACATTACTCAGTAATAAAAAAAGAACGTACTCTAGACATACACCATGGATGAATCACAACATAATTATACTGAGTTAAAGGAGCCAGACCAAAAAGGATACACGCTGTACCGTTTTGTTTATGTAAACTTCTAGGAAATGCAAGCTAATCATTACTGACAAAAAGCAGTGGTTGCTTGGAGACAGGGGTGTCAGGATTGGCAGGGAAGTTTTGAGGGAGGATTCATAAATATCCGAGAGAAAATTTGAGGAGGTAATGGATGTGTCCACTATCTTGATTGTGGTGATGTTTCACAGATGTGTACAGTGGACCCTGGAACAACACGGGGTTTGAACCTGCATGGGTCCACTTATAGGGGGATTTTTTCCAATAAATACTGTTAATACTACAGTACTACATGGATGCACAACTGGTTACATCTGCAGATGTGGAACAGTGGACACGGAGAGTTGACTGCAAGTTATAGGTGTTTTTCTGAGTGGAAAACTGAGTGGAAGGTCAGCACCCAAACCCCTGTGTTGTTCAAGGGTCAACTGTACATATGTCAAAAGTTATCAAATTGTACATCTTAAATATGTACAGTTTATAGGATCTCACTATACTTCAATAGTGTCTTACATTAAAAAAAACACACAAGGAAAAAGTGAACTACAAGTAAGAATTATGAGAAATGACAGCTGAAATAACTCTTACTATAAAAATAAACTTAATTTGATGAAGGCAACTACAAAAACATAAAGCAAATACATCTTATGATGAAATGTTAAAAGTATTTCCTTTAAGATTAGGAAGAAAACAGAGAGGTTGGCTAGCACCTGAAACCACTGCATATTTAGGCCAGTAGAGTAAAATAAGAAAAAGAAATAAAAATGATAAAGACTAGAAAGAAAAAAGATCATTACTGATTTTAAATAATTCTAAAAGTTTCTACAGATAAATCATTTTACTTAATGAGAGAGTTAGGCAAAGTGGTTGAATACGGTATCAATGTAGGAAAGTCAGATGCATTTCTACTTACTAGCAGTGATCAGTTAGTTGCCTTTTTATAACGTCGACATAAAGTATAAATTTCTAAGGAATGTAAACCCTTTCGTGGAGGAAATGATAAAACATTACTGAACACCATTAAAGACAGCTTAAATGAAGGGAGAGATATACCACAATCTTGAATAGAAAAACTCAGTGCAGTAAAGATGCCAGGTTATCTCCAGATTTATTGATAGATTCAATGTAATTCCAATCAAAATCCAAACAGGTTTTAGGAGAAACTTGAAAAGGTGACTCTAAAATGATGTGGAAGAGAAACAAGTCCCCAAATAGACCAGAAACTTAGGAAGAACAAGATGTGGCGAGGTTTGCTTTACTCAGATTTAGGACTAAAGCTATGATGATCAAGACATTGTATAAATAGATCTGTGGATCCGAATAGAGAGTGTAGAAACAAACCAATCACGCATGCAAGCTTGATTCATGATGGAGTCATTGCAGACCACTGAAGAGAAGATCAACCATTCAGTACATGCTGCTGGCATGATCATGTAGATTAAAAAAATACAGTGTGTTCCCTACCTTGTACCATACTGAAAGTCAGCTTTTAGCGGATGAAAGACAAATTGTGAAAGCATAAAACTTTTAGAAGACTATGTAGTTTAATACAATTTCCTGATACAGGAGATCTTAAGACATTAAACAATAAAATGCAAATCATAGAGGAAAAGATTGATCAATTCAACTATATTACATAACTTCGGTTCATCAAAAAACACATTAAAGAAAGTCAAAAGACAAGCTATGGAGTGGGAGATGATATTTGTAACTCATTTCCAACAAATGATCAGCACCTCAAAAATAAAAAGGACTTTTATCAATATATAAGGTGTAGGTATCCTAATAGAAAAATGGCCAAATATATAAACAGGCATTTCATGGGAGAGGAAACACAAATTGTCCATTAGTATAGGGAATATGCTCATTAGTAACCTTGGAAATGCAAATTAAAACCACAGTGAGCTACCATGGAATGTCAACAAATTAGAAAGCATTTTAAAAGTTCATTTGTCACCAAGTTAGCAAGGCCAGGGAGCACTGTAACTTACATGTCCTATTGGTCTATAAATTGAGAGAGAGTGGTTTATCATTATGTAGGAAAGTTAAAACATGTATGTGCTTTGCAACCCAGCAATGTTACTCCAAGGCATGTGTCATAAGGCAGTTTAATTTTTCTTGATCGAGGTCAGACCACATTGGTGGGTGAATGAGTATTTATTTTTTGGGGGGGGGGTGAAGTAGAAGAGCATAGCTTTATTGCTTTGCCAGGCAAAGGGGGACACACCAGGCTTCTGCCTCGAAAAACTATGTCTCTCAATCCCAGAGGATTTGATGTGAACCAGTCTTTTTTAAAACAAACACACTGCAGAATATGATAGACTTAAACAGAACAGAATAGAAATAATCAGAATTCATTGCTGATAGTAAGATTATGGATTGTTTAATTTTTTTTGGATTGCTAATAGTAAGGTTTTGCATTCTGTTAATCATTTTGGGTTGTGTTATAAAAGGTATTTCTTTTTTTTTTTTTTAACATCTTTGTTGGCATATAATTTCTTTACAATGGTGTGTTAGTTTCTGCTTTATAACAAAGTGAATCAGCTATACATATACGTATATCCCCATATCTCCTCCCTCTTGCGTCTCCCTCCCATCCTCCCTATTCCACCCCTCTAGGTGGTCACAAAGCCCTGAGCTGATCTCCCTGTGCTACGTGGCTGCTTCCCACTAGCTATCTATTTTACATGTAAGATGTATGAGTTGTATTAAATGGTTTGAAAACCACTGCCCTAAAAATAAATCCTTAATATGCAATAGGACACAATTGCAAGAATGTCTAAATAGTATCGCTTATAATAACAAAAAGCTGAAAACAGCTCAGATATCCAACAACAGTAACATGATAAATAAATTGTGGATTAGTCATGTAATGGAATATTCTACAGAAATAAAACAAAATGAAGGAAGCTTGCAGGTTAGTCATGAAATGAAATACACAACAGAAATAAAAATAAAGAGCTAGCGCTATGCACACAAAAATGGGTAAATCTCAAAACATAATATTGAATACAAGAAGTGAGTCACAGAATATGTCAGTATGATTGTATTACATAAGACTTAAAACTAAGCAAAACTAAATATGTTGTTTAAGTCTGCATGCATAGGCATTAAAACCATAAAGAAAGGCCAGAGCTTATTCCTGAGTAGGAGATATGATAGAGATACAGAGCATGTTTGAAGGTACTAATAATAGTGCTCTATTAACCTGAGTGATGGGCACACACACGCTTGTATTTTTATTACTATTTAATCTGAACAGATATACTTATTGCTTTTGTATGCATGATATATTTCCAAATTAAAATAATTTAGATATAGCAAAAGAGAAGTTAATTGTTGGGGTAAGATCCTGAGGCAATGCATCGCATCGGGATGGGCTTCAGCACACAAGTGAGCAGACATTTCTTAAATAGAAAGAAGGGCAGCTCCTCATCTGGGAGCAAAGCAGGAAGGATGGGTGAGAGCGCATGCAGGTGTGATTTCAGGGGTGTGTATGGAGTGGGAAGGTATGGGGAGATACTTGATGGAATTCAGATCTGATGGACTCTTTTTAAGAATGTAGGAGGTGGGGGAGCCTCCTGGGAGTGAAGCGGTAGGTCTGGATAGAAGGCCTGGGGAGGGTAGTGAAGGCTTCGGAAAGTATTTCACAAAGTGGAGCACCTACGCCACTGATGATACTCGAAGGCGATTTTGGGTACGCCTGTGGGGACGTAGGCAAAGTCATTTTTAAGATTGTAGTAGTTATGAGTTTATTTTAATGCAAAGGTTTTTAAAAATTTTAATAGTTTTGCTTTTGTTTTAATGCATATTAATAAAAAACAAACCTAATACTTTATGGATATTACTTATAAAGCAAAAGTGCTGCTTAAAAATTCAGTTAATTGGAAGGAAGGGATTCAGTAAATATTAGCTTAGGTGTTAACTTTGATATGGCAAAAACCCTGAAGGTGGTGCTCAAAAATTTGGGAAACTTTGATTTAAATAAGATAGCTAATAGGGCACCCGGGAAAAGAAGAGCACTGTGGGTAAAAAGACTGGTGAGTGGTACTAAGACCCCAGCCACCTGAAATCCCAGCTTTTAGCTGTGGCTCAGACCATAATTCTTCACTGAGAAGCCCCTATGCTTTCATGGGGTTGTTACCAGTAACCGCTGAAAAAATAGGATTTGCCAGAATCAAGATAAGAAACAAACTGGAGAGTAAAACAGTCCATTCTTTTGGGTTTTTTTTTCAGTTTAAAACACAGACTTATTATTTTACAATTCTGGAGGTCACCAGAAGTCTGACATGGATCTCACTGAGCTAAAATCAAGGTGTTGGCAGGGCAAACCTTTTCTGAAAACTCTAGGGGAGGATCTATTTCTTCGCCTTTTCAGCTTCTAGAGGTCACCTGCATTTCTTGGCCCGTGGCCCCTTCCATCTTCAAAGCCAGCAACGCCAGCTGAGTCCTTCTGTTGCCATTTCTCTGACTCTCTCTTGCCTCCTTATTCCCCTACTCCATTTTTTTTTTTTTTTTTTTTTTTTTTTTTTGCTGCATCGCATGGCTTGCGGGATCTTAGTTCCCTGACCAGGGATGAAACCCGGGCCCCCAACAGTGGAAATGCAGAGTCCTAATCACTGAACTGCCAGGGAATTCCCAACCCTAGTCCATTCTTGAATTCAGCAACTCCTGCCCCTCTTGTTGGGCTTAATGCCTATGAGAGAGGAGGGGATATACGTAATTATGATCACAGCACCGTCGTAAAGGTAGGAAATTTGCTATGGAAACAGGTGAGAGTTGCTAACCAGGAGAGGTGGGGAAGACACCTTTTTTTTTATTACATTTTTAAAATTTTATTTTATATTGGAGTATAGCCGATTAACAATGCTGTGATAGTTTCAGGTGCACAGCAAAGCAACTCAGCCATACATATACATGTATCCATTCTCCCCCAGACTCCCCTCCCATCCACGCTGCCGCATAACACTGAGCAGAGTTCCTTGTGCTATACAGTACGTCTTGTTTGTTATCTTTTTTAAATATATCAGTGTGTACATGTCAATCCCAAACTCCCTAACTATCCCTTCCCTCCACCCTTCCCCCCGCAACCCCCAGTAGCCATAAGTTCATTGGAGAAGACACTTCTGAGGTGACATTTCACCAGGTGGGCAGGGTGGACCAGAAGCTGAGGGAAGTTACATGATAAAAGCTCAGAGGAGTGGGGTATGTATGAGATGATCCAAAAGGCCTTCCTAATTCAGATGAACTCTTAGTAGCCTCGATGGCTGAATTTTCTTCTAGCCACTAGAGCACTGCATTTTCACTCAAATTTTAATACATCCCTTCAAAACTGTGATACCCTTTCTAGGAGGGCAAAGGCAGGAAGCTGTTATCATTGCTTAGGCTTGTTCGTAGCCCAATCTAGCCCGTGGGTGTGGGTCCCAGAAGAGAGAACAGAACTTTTCATAAGAGCAGCCAAGTATCTGGAATCTGAGGTTGCCTGTGTGGAGTGTTCTAGTGAGTGTCCCAGAAAACCAGAGGCCTGGAAATCAGGAAACTGATTCATTAGGGAGGGAAATGAGCAGTTTCCCAGAGGGGCTGTGACTCAATGAGGACCACTCACATATTCATTAACTATTTGTTGAGGGTATACTAGAACTGGGGACCATGTTGTATGCTGAGAACATGACGGATTCTCAGAGAAGAGAATGGTCCCCGCCCTTATGGAGCTTAACTGGAAGAGACTTAGGTGAACTAGCGAAGCCACTGGAAATGCCAGGATGAAAAGAGTGAAAATTTGGAGGCACTACTGGTTTGTGTTCACAGAAGAAACTCTTTGTGTATTTACTGTGTTGCTTCTTTAGGCTCTCCCCAGAGCCAGCCGGTGAGACTGTGGTATGCTCTTACATTTGAAAAAGTGCTTTCAAATTGCTACTTTCCTAGAAACATCTCAGTTTGCCACTAATCCCAGGCACACCTGTGGGAATGCTAGAATGCGTTGATGGCAACATCCACAGGCTTTTCCTTAAATGTTAGCAAATATATACTAATTTTTTTCAACACTTTTAAATACTCTGAACAATGCTGAAGAGATAACTGGATGAGCATGGAAAACATCATAATGAAGGGAAAGAGACAAGAACTTCAAAGTTCATATGCCTTGAGTTCTTGATATCTCAAGATTATATCCAAGATATGGCGATGGCTTTTTAATGGGATCCTTGGCGTCCTAGAGGGTCAGGGGATACCCTTCCGGGTGGTCCAAAGATCTCCTGATGTTGTATGGAAAAATGTAGGTTTGGGCCCATAGCTCTCCTAAGATTCTCAAAGGGACCCCGGAAAGTCAAGAATACTTCTATAAATCCTTTGAAAATACTTCCATGAGTGCTTTCTATGAGAATATTCATGGATTTTAAGTTCACACAATTGTTCCAGAATGTGAGGAGTGCAGAACCCCAGGGAAGTGGAATTGGAGGCCAGGTCCCCTTATTACCAGCCATGTGACCTTGCACAACTCTCGGCCCCATTTGAGCCTCAGTTTACTTATCTGTTAAATGGGGAAAAGAACACGTTTACTTCTTACTTCCTACAGTTTTTGTGGCAAATGATCAGACGTATGTGAATAATGCTGTAGAAACCTCCAGGTACTATATCTAAGAGTAAGAGGCTTTGGAAAATGTTTACTCTCTGCACCTGTAGGCAGTGTTATATTGTTGGTCACTAGAGGGAGCTTTAGGATTCAGGGGAAAGAAGAGCCAGTGATGTAACTCCTGGAAAGCCTTGAGGCCTCTATGAGGAATTCTTCAGAAAGCTTTTGCCTTTTATAAATAGCCACTTAGATTTTTCCTTCTTTCTTTTCTTTTTTAAAATTCAGATAAATGCCTATGAAAGCAAACATGACCTCGTTTTCTGGTGACACAGATTTTTCTACTCTTAACATTTAGGATTCTTCCTTCTGACTTTTTCTCTGGTAAATTTAGTTTCTACATAAACATAAGAGTTTTCACAATCAATTTAAAAGTGGAAAAAAAAAGGCAGAAAACAACTTTCGAGAGGGCCATAGGAAGAAAGTGCTCTTCCCTTAGCGAAAGATGATTCATTGCTCATTCCGTGACATGTGGCAATGGTGAGCAGGATAGGGAAATGCATTGTCTAACTTTGGCGCGCATTAAGACCTCTGACTTTGGATTTTCTGCTGGCATTCCCTGCTGTTTTTTGGTTGTTTTTTTTTTTTTTTTTTTTTTTTTTGCAGTACGGGGGCCTCTCACTGTTGTGGCCTCTGCCGTTGCGGAGCACAGGCTCCGGACGCGCAGGCTCAGCGGCCATGGCTCACGGGCCCAGCCGCTCTGAGGCATGTGGGATCTTCCCGGACCGGGGCACGAACCCGTGGCCGCTGCATCGGCAGGCGGACTCCCAACCACTGCGCCACCAGGGAAGCCCCCTGCTGTTTTGGTTTTTTTTTGCGGTACGCGGGCCTCTCACTGCTGTGGCCTCTCCCGTCGCGGAGCACAGGCTCCGGACGCGCAGGCTCAGCGGCCATGGCTCACGGACCCAGCCGCTCCGCGGCATGTGGGATCTTCTCAGACCGGGGCACAAACCCTTGTCCCCTGCATCTCAACCACTGCGCCACCAGGGAAGCCCCCCCGCCCCCCTGCTGTTTTTAATTGGTGTGCATTTCTCAGGCTAGGGCTAGAGAGAGAGGACTCTTACTCATTTAAAGAGGCTTGACGGTTACACCAGAAAACCTAGGATAATTTGAAGGATGAGGTACGATAGAGTGAAAGACACTGACTTTGCATGTTAGGGAATCAGAATGTCATGGACTCACTATGTATTTGCGGGACAATTTTTGTCCCCTTTTAGGACCGCAGTTTCTCTCTCTGCTTCTGACCATCCCCCCAGCACCACACATACACACCCATGGCTGGATGGTCTTTCTTCATCAAGAATGGATCATTAGGTGACCAGACTCAGGCCCCAGGTCAGGAAAGGCAAAGTTTTGCAGGAGCACAAAACTGAGACTTACCTGATTTTCCATCCAAATTTCTTCGGAGAAAGGAGTCTTGATATTTCTCTCCCTTGCAGTTCTTTGGGTTGTATTTCAGTTCCACAGCAAAATAGATGCCTGCAGAAAACAGTGAACATTGTATTTTCATATACATTTTCAGGGACCCATGTAGAGACTGAACTGCTAACATCCGTCAGCAAACCCGGGCAATGAAGCTGTCAAGCACTGGTCTGCCAAGTTCTCTGGACTCTAACATGTGTCCCCACAATGCTGCCTTCCTCAATTTCACATTTTAAAAATGGGGACGTCTGTGACTTATACAGGCAAGTCTTGATAATCCCTCCTGAAAAGCTCCTGTTAGGCCTAAGGCGTTTCTGCAATCAGTGGCCTTTTAGAATTGAGGAAGGAGTCTAGGACATCCTTTTTTGGTTTTGTCTATTTCTCTTACCTGGAAGCTCAAAAAGCTCCCCCCCGGTGGCACATCTGCGCTCTCCTTGCAACTCTTGGCACCTCAGAAGTAACCCCGCGGGAAGGGGTTGCCTCTCTGATGACAGACAGGCAAGAGACTGCAGGTTATAAAGGGCGAAGCCTTATTATAGGCTCATTCATTGTACTTTATGAGAAACAGCTGCATTTCCTTGTCAAGGCCCTTGTGGAAGGCTTTTCTCTCCTTTCCACTGCAGTCTAATCACTAACCAAGACTAATCAGCTGATTTGGGTCAGAACAAGCCAGTGTCTCTGCCATTCCACTTTAAGCATGACGGTATCCCGTTAGTGATAGGAAATTTGCTGAAACAATGCAAACGGCTTGATCAGTGATTCCATTAATGATTACAATCGGAGTAATTTTCTCCCCTTTTTGTTTTCCAGAGGCTGTTTTTTCTTCTTCAAGCTTTCAGATGGTGAAGGTCAGAAGGTTGGCAACAGAATCACTGTTCCCTAGTTGAGGGCTTCTCAAATTTTCAGGGCAATACAAATCACCTGGACCGTGTTACAAGGCAGATTCTGATTCAGCAGATCTGGAGGTTGGGGTGAGGGGAGGAGAAGCTGACGATACCAAGGCTGCTGGTCTGAGGACCACGCTGAGTAACAAGGCCCTAGTTAATTTTTATCTCTAGCTCCTGTTTCACGCTGTTGAAGGATGCTTTTTCTACTCCTCAGACACTGTCAGAAATAAAGAATGAATAAGTAATGATTTCAAAGCCCAAGGGAAATCGTGAGGTCACAGATTCCATCTTCTGAATTAACAATTGTTTGGAAAGCCATGACTTTGAATTCTAATTTCTTGCAAAGCAAAATATTGAGAATAGACCCGTAGTGTGCACAAACACAGAAAACAGAATCGAAGCGATCTGATTTTTCCCATGAGATGGTAAAGCAACTGTTTATTTGAGGTTATTGTTTTTTTTATTGGCAAGCATTATGCTCTGTACTTCATTTACATAGGAATCTGGTGGGCACTGCCTAAGAGTTTGTGAACTAATTTCTCTGGCTCTAAATCATATGTGTACTTCATCTTTATCCTCACTAGCAGAAGCCCAGTCTAATTATTGCTTATGCAAAGAGATGACTTTTCTTCAGGTGTGAAGGAATTTCAGGTGTGTCTTAAATGTTCTCAGGAGAGCTGCTTTTAGGAGTTACTGTCCTGAGTTTTTAGACCTTCAGTTTGGCTTATTGCGTATTGCTTTGGCTCTGTTATAATTTCCACAGTTTCTGTCTTCTTGGTTAAACTGTAAGTTTGTTATAATTGGAGACCATACCTTCTATTTTATAGGGCTGGGAAATTGGAAGGGAACTTTAAATTCATTGAGTCCCTGAATTTCTACAAGCCAGCCTCTGCTTGAAACACATTTGATGATGGGGATCTTGCTACTTTATGTCTATCCTTAGAACATTGCTGACCGTTAGGATGCCTTTCCTGATATTGGGTCAAGTCATCTCACAGTGGCTTTTGCCCTCTAGCCCAGTTTTACTCATTGTGGATAATTTCTTTGTCTTGAATAGAATATGAACACAATACATATTGTTGGGCAACTGACTTGTTAAGGCCTGGGACTTGGGGGCTCTCTGTGCCTTCAGTAGTTCTTCCTGCATAAGAGTAGCCTCCAACTCCTGACTTGAGGAGTAAACTTGGGGCGAGGTCCAGAGCTGCACCGCCAGAGATCGGATGGGCTGTGGTAAAGCAGGGCAGTCACTGCTTATGAGGACTTTAGCCCACTTCATTACAGGGGCTTAAGATTTCCTGCATTTCTTTTTTAAATGCAGCCTGACTTAAGCCTGAAATGAAACGCAGGATGAGGCTTCATGATTACTCATGAATTTTTACACAATCAGATCATTCAACAGGAATCTTAGAAATGGCTCTGATTTCCAAAATATTTATCTTTTCTGTAGTTCTCACCTAAAGCAAAGTTTTTAAACTGGCAAAGATGGACTCCAGTCTTCTCTCCCATTCCCCCCTTTCAGCACCATTCTACCCTTTTAATTTTATGCTCCATGGGTGACCTGATCCCCAAGTTTCCCCTTTGCAGTATTGTTCTAGGCCTCGGGACATTGATTACTTTTTTCTGGCCCTTTTCCCTCATGGAACCTTACCTGTCCTCTGTCTGGGTCTCTCAGCAGCTGGTTTTCTCCAGTGCAACCCTGGCCGTTTAACGGGTTTTGGTCCCCTTAACAAATCCTTGATAATGTGTAAGATAGCTCTTGCTTTCTCTGCCTGCCTTGGTATCATAATTTCTTAATGCAGGCAAAGACATGTCTCCAAAAGGCCCTTAGGTGGTGGCTTTTTAGTGGGGAGGGACAGGAATCATGATAAGATCATGGATGAGAAATTGGTTTGGTCTGTGGACTCCCTAGCACAACTTCACATCATCCATCACCTCACTATGTGGGACTAGCTCTGTTTTCCATAAATAATAATAACAATAGCTCTTATTGCATGGGATGACTAATTATAGTTACTTACTATGTTCCAGGCACTGTGCCTACAGTTTAACAGATTTCTCATTTAATGTTCATAACAACCTTGTGATGTAGGTAGAATTATTTTCATTCTATTGATGAGCAAACTGAAGTTCAGAGGGGCTAGGCAATTTGCCTAGCATCACACAGCTACAGCATGGCAGAGATAGGGTTCAAACCGAGGTCTGTCTGACTGAGGCCCATGCTCTTAACCAAGCAGCTTCCTTTTTTCTGATCAACCAATGGAGAAGAAGCCTAAGATCAGTGAGTTTCCTCAGACAAGCCCTGCTGTGCTCACCTCGACTGTAGCCTTTCTACTTCACCTAAGTGCGAAAAAACTACCACTTTGCTCATCTCTATCTTCTCGGCTCTCACCCCTCACTTTCCTATGCTGAGAAAAGCTTCTTCTGGCTCCTGCGTGCACAAGAGTAATAAGTATTTGATATTTAATTACAAGGATTTATTATGGAACGAAAGGAGGGATACTAACACATCCCATCTGGGGCCAATTAAAAAGAACTGTGTTCCTGAGTATATGTGGTTTTTCTTTTTTCAGACGAGGAACAGTTCCAGTCAAGCTTTGGCACATGAAGCTTGGCATGGTTTAATAGGAGTCGGGTGACTGAGACATCTAATGCTATTTCTGAGAAAGCAAGATGGTACATCACCTTTAATGAGTGGGAAATGAAGTTGCCTACGGGGTCAGCCATGGGCAGTTGAATTTATCCCTGTGCCTGGGTTTGTTACATTTGTTAAAGAAGGGCATCCACGTGAAAGTCGCATTTTGGAACAAAGAGAATAAAAAGATGCCAAAATGCTGGTTTCAGGATAAGTGCATCAGTCTGCAAAAACTCCCAGGGTTTCCGAGAGTGGCCACCCACAGAGGAAGCACCATCTGGTTGTCATGCTGTCACAACAGGGGAGAGCAATGCTTGGGCACAGGGCAAAACAGAACGTTCCTCAGAACTGGACAGAAGACTCGTAGTTAGACTGAAGCCAGGAGGCAGCAGACCTCCCCAGGCCCAGCACAACACTGCGCTGAGTAAGGTCATAGACCCTAGATGCGTCCATACTTGTTCTGTGATACCTTAGCGATTTTGAAACAGACTTAACATATAAATCAGAAAAATATGCATCTCTAGAGAAATTGTTGCATGTTTTCAGGACATGAGGAGAAGAAATTTTTTAAGAATAATAAAAAGACATCTACATCCTTGGAAATATATTTAGCTGAGGTCCTGATCTCCATGAAAAACACTTTCCAGTCATTCATTCATTCATTCATTCACTCATCAAATGTTTACCAAGTGTCTCCTACATGCCAGGACCTGTGCTACGTGCTTGAGATACAGAAAGGAACAGGAGACTGTCTTGACAATCAGGAAGCTCAGAGACCAGTAGGAGAGACTCATAGAATGAAATAACTGTGGTTCAGCCTGCTTACAGGAACCCTGGGAGGGTCACTGAACTACCCTGCAGGCGACCACAGACACCTCCTGGGGGAGGCATCACCTGAGCTGCACAGTCAGGAGTTATCCTCCAGAAATCTATATTTGAATAATATTCCTTTGCCATTCTAACATGAGAAGGGATGAAAAGGCTAAGTAGATGTTGTGTTGGGGGAAGAAGATGAAGGGGTGTTAAGTAAAGGATAGCAATTTCAACATTCAAATTGGAATGTTGGAGGGAGAGTGCAGGCCTTTGCAGGCTCTAGCTTCGGATGACTAAGGTTAGGATCTCAACCACTTCCTAGGTGTGGGGACCTGAGCAAATTGCTTAGCATCCTAAGGTCCAGTTGCTCATAGGGTTTCCAGGTTTCAATGAGAGAACATGTGTAAAGCATTTGCTCAGGTCTGGCTTATTTAAATGTTAATAAATGTCAATTCATTATTAATTCTGTTATTATCATCAGTGGTGTTCTTTCACTGATTACCCTTCTAAGCTCCCTGAATCTCCTATTCCTGATATTGCCTCCAGGGAAAAATACAGGGACAGGAAAACATAAAACAAAGAGAAAAAAATTAGGGTGTGAGGGTGATTATCATCCTCTTGTTCAGAGTTGGTAAAATAAAAAATCCTCCAAAGAACAGGAACATTATGCTCTTTTCTCCATCCTATCACAAATCTTGCTTTCAGCCCACTGACCTTAGATAGGCAAAAGTGTTAGTGACACACAGTTATAAAATATAATTAAGACAACATCTAGTGCTGCTGGTACTAGATAACCTAAAATCCTCCTAATGGAAAACTCCTTTTAAAAGTGCTAGTTGCAGTAAATAAAGTCCCCAGGGGCAAAAAAAAAAAAAAGGGGGGGGGGCTGTGAAAACCAAAGGAGAAGGATTATGGACTGATGCTGCGGCTACATATAGGGATGGGAGATAGGGCTGTGGTGGGCCTGCCTGAGCTGAAGAGGTAGAACTTATCCCCCTTCCTAAAGATGGAACTGTTGGAGAGTTATACCATCACTAACGGGAGACTAGAAAAACATCTACCCTCAGTACAGCAAGATGACAAGGAAGAGAGGCCTATCTCACATGGGGTTAGAACTTGAATTTATCAATGTGTGTGATCCTAGAATAGCCTGCCACACCTGCCCAGCTTAGAAATCATTACAAAAAGTGCCCTCAACCCAATGATATCCCAGGTAGGGATAACTTCAGAGCCCTTGGCAGAAGCAGCCATTCTGACAAGTAGATTTTAAGACAAAATGCATTATGAGAGATAAAGAAGTTCATTTCATAATCAAACAAAAACAGTTCACCCCTTGTAGGTACTTAATAATACGGCCTCAAATATATTTAATGCACAAATCAGTTGACTTATAAAGAAACATTTGAAAATCTGTATTTAGTAGGTTTTTAAAAACATCTTTTGCGATTGATAGATGAAAGAGTCAAAAATTAGTGAAGAGATTGAAGGTTTGAAAACCCAATTAATTAGCTTAATCTAGTCTACACATGTATGACTCAATAACTGCTTGCTAGCCCACAAAGGAAATCTCATCAAATACTAAAGACTTAGTAATATATAGGATATATTCTCTGACCATTCTCCAATAAAATATAAACTTGAAAACAATACCTGGAACTACTCTATACAGTTGAAGATTAGAAATAGAGAAGGAAAAGCATTTCTACAGACTATGGTAGATGCAACAGTCAGATTAGTGTAAATTATGCTGCAATAGTGCACAGACCTAGAATATCTCAAGATCTTAAAGCAATGGAGGTTTATTTCCCATATATGGTGCACTTCTAGTGTAAGCCAGTTGGGAGCTCCATTCCCGGTTTTCCTCCCTCTGAGACCCAAGCTGATGCAGCTTCTGCAACTTGGCAACTAGTTGCAGTGGTGGAGGGAAGAGTATGTGGCTTTTAAAGTTTTCTGCCCCCAAATTACACACATCGCTTCCACTCATCTTATGTTGACCAAAGCATATCTATTGCTATGGCTGACTTTGGGATGGGGACCTGACCAAAAGAGGAGAACTGGATGTGTCAGTGACCAGCACTAATGATTATCACAAAGAGGAAATAAGCATGAAAATGAGAAAACATTTACACCTAAAAAATAATGAAAATGCAACGTATGAAAACTTGTGGGAGGTAGCTAAAGCAGTACTTAGCATAAAATTTATAGCCTTAAATGATAATATTAGAAAAAGAAGACTAACAATGAAGGAGTTAACCATCCATTCAAGAAAATAAGTTATACCAAAAATAACAGAAAAAAGAAAATAGTAAAGATGAAATGCATTAATGAAAGTCACAGAAAACAAAACACAATATAGAGAATTGAAAAAAATAAAACTGCTGTCTTATTGTGTGCCTCCAAAGCAAACTGGGAGATGAAGAAGAGTGTGTCCTTGATCTACTACAGAAATGCAATTAGAGAAGCATATGAGGCGGTAGTGAAGGCCAGTTGGGGAAAAGAAGCTAAGCAAGGTACAATCTTAGGCCAGGTCCCACAGAAAAGAGCTTCAGCCTGATCCCACAGTGTGCTTCTGAAGTATGTATTATACTTCAGAGCTGTTCCTCTTGGTTGTAGGAGGAGGGGTTCCATATCCCCACAGCTGTCAGTTATTGGCTAAGGGTTAATTGAAGTGGATGTGAATTCCCAGACATTTTTGTCGTTCTGCATAGGTGGGCAAAGTAGCTCCAGTATCCTGAGGACAGTCCTCTGAAAAAGAGTTTTAAGCTAGCCATCGGAAGTAAAACCACTCTGAATCTGGAAGAGAAGTGACAGGACCCTAGCGAATCTGGGTGGAGCACAGTGTCCACTCCAACTGATGCTTTGAAATAAAACTAATTTATCAAAACTTTAAAAAAAGAAAGACAGCATTCACAAACAATATTAGAAATGAAAAAGGAGTCATAACTACAAACATCATAAAGATAAAAAGAAGATATTAGGCCCATAAATTTGAAAAGACAGAAATGATCACCATCTTAAAAAAATATAACATCAACACTCTCTCAAGAAGAAACGGAAACAAGAGTATGAACTTCACCACTAGAGAAACGGAATCAGTTGTTAAAAGTTAACCCCCTAACCCTCCGTAGGACCAGGTGAGTTTGGTTAATCACTCAAGGAACAGCTAACTGCATGCTGATGACAATTTTATCAAAGAATAGAAGGGAAGGGAACATTTTCCAACTCAGATTAAGAGAGTATAAGAAAGGAAGATTATAAACCAGCCACATTTATAAATACATGTGCCTAAGTAAGCAAAATACTAGAATATTAATGGACATATTAAAATAAAGTTGGATTTATCATAGGAATGCAAAGATGAGTTGACATTGAAAAGATGAAAGGAGAAAAACATGTGATTGTCTCAACAGAGTTTGATAAAATTCAATACCTATTCATGATTAAAAATGGTCAGCCAACTATTAGTAAAATAGGAATAGAAGGAAACTTGCTCAATTAATGAGGGCATCTACTAAAAACCTACAGCAAATATTTTTAAGGATGACATGTTAAAATCTTTTTCTTTAAAATCAGGGATAAGACAAAGACTCTCTGTCAATAGAAAAAAAAAAAGGCAACAGAATTGAGAAACATACCATGTTCATTGATGGAAGGACAGTATCAAGAAGATACCAATTCTCCCAAATTAACTTGCAAATTACAGCAAAAACCTCAACAGAGTTTTTCCTGAAACTTAATCAAGTGTTCCTAAAATTGAAAGAAAAGGGCAAAGTTCAATATCAAAAAAGAATAGACAAATGGGTGGGGAGGGTGTTGGAATTCTTCTGCCAGATATAAACTTACTATAAAGCTGTAGTAATTAAGATTGTGTGGTGTCATGACAGGAATAGACAGAACGAAGCCCAGAAGCCAACCCACACAAGATATGTAAACTTGACATAAGAGGAATGTGACATTACTGATGTGGAAAGGATGGTGGTACTGGGAATAAGTGATACTAGGAAAATTGGTTTATCCATTTGGAAGAAAATATATTTGATTCCTACCGCACATCTTCATCCAAAATAAATTCCTGATAGGGGACTTCCATGGTGGCATGGTGGTTAAGAATCCACCTGCCAATGCAGGGTACATGGGTTCGAGCCCTGGTCCGGGAAGATCCCACATGCCACGGAGCAACTAAGCCTGTGCGCCACAACTACTGAGTCAGTGTGCCACAACTACTGAAGCCTGTGCACCTAGAGGCTGTGCTCTGCAACAAGAGAAGCCACCACAATGAGGAGCCCACACACCGCAACCAAGAGTAGCCTCCACTCACTGCAACTAGAGAAAACCTGCCGCAGCAACGAAGACCCAATGCAGCCAAAAATAAATAAAATTTAAAAATCCCAATAAATTATAAACCTAAATATGACAATTGAATATTGGAACTTTGTAGAAGAAAATACAGGATAAATATTTTTATGATTTAAGGGATTTTTTTATTCTTAAACAATGTTTTGACTTTTTGATCCCTAAAACAAGAGAAAGAATAGATGATAAGATTGATAAATATAACTCCATTAAAATAAAAATAGAACTTCTGGCAATCACTGTTTGTGAGGATTAAATATATTAATAAGAAAAGTAGTTAAGTTTTACCGTGTACCTGAACACATAGTAAGCACTGCAAATTATTTGTAGTATTACTTGTTTTATAGGGTATTTCCCCTCACAATAATTAGAATAAAGCTAGTTTTACCATGTATTTTTCTTTCTCTTTAAGACACACATCTTCTGGATATGCAGCAAATGATGTAACTAAAGGAAGAGAATATTACCCAAAAAACTATATGAGAATGTGTATTTCATTCTTAGGCAAGCTTGGCGATTGTTATTATTTTTTGTTTGTTTTTTGCGGTACGCGGGCCTCTCACCGTCGCGGCCCCTCCCGCTGCGGAACACAGGCTCCAGACGCGCAGGCTCAGCGGCCACGGCTCACGGGACCAGCCGCTCCGCGGCATGAACCCGAGTCCACTGCATCGGCAGGCGGACTCGCAACCACTGCGCCACCAGGGAAGCCCTTGCCGATTGTTTTAATCTCTTCCATGGGAACCAGTCTTTATTTGCGTGAACTCTGTAACTTGTGGTCTTTTCTTGGTAATGTTAATGTCCAGCAAATTCCTCCCAGTAACTTGTTTTGTGTGCCCAGATTACAGCTACTGGGAATGTAAGTATTGGCAGCCCCCTAGCAGGACTTACTACTGGGGCCCGAACTGGTTAGTGTGGAATCCAGGAGCCTTCTGTGTATTCACTTTTGACCCTGAGTCATCATTTTACTTTTCCATCTGGGCGCTTCCACATTTATCTCTTGCAGGCTGCTGAAATCAACAAGTGAACTTGCATTCCTGCTTCTACGTTAGCCTGCACCAAAATATTGCTATAATCAGAAGAGAAACATTTGTAGAAGCTCTAGGAGTCTTAGATATTAATCATTTGACAGATAAAAATCAGGAGATTCTGGGCTTATGTTGATTACAGAGGTGAAGTGGTCTTCTTTTAAAAATAAAAGTCATTCCTCAAAATGATATTATTTCTGGCCCCTTGGCCGAGTCCAAGTTTCAAAAGGCAATCTCTCTAAATCCAAGTTCTTTCGCACTACAAATAAACTAGTATTACCACGCACCCCGTAAGCAGCGGCAAGAGCTGTTTTTGCTTCAACCCATAGCACAGTTCAGAAGGTCAGACGTGACCACAGTATCTCCTGTTATTTCAGGGCTCACATGTGTTTGCCTTGGCACCATTTCCCTGGCATTTGGTTTCTGTTATTTTTCCATGGGTTTGGCTTGCAGGAATCAAAGAAGCATATTTTTGACAATAAGCGAAGTCCAGACAGATGAAGTATTCTGAACTGGTGGTGACTGGACCCAGTGGGAGGCAATACATGCGTCCGCCACTTACATCCAGTAGCGTGGCCCTGACCCTGCATATGGTGAATGCAAGTGATGGAGAAGGTGGAGGGCTGCCCCGCTCTGCAGGGCTGGCCAGAGCCTCATCCTTGCTCCCCAGCCAGACTCCAGTGATGCTCAGCTGTCTCCATTCAGGGTACCTATTGAGGCCAAAGCTAAACACTCAGCAGAGTGGAGGGCCTCCCTCGATGAACCGTTGTCCATTTTAGCCTCAGTGACAGCTGACTGTTGTCAGCGGGAAGATACTCAGATTGGCCCATTGCTGTGGCTTGGTTTAGCTGCTGCTGGGAGCTCTCTGCAGAATGTGTGTCTGGGAAATAGGCAATCGCGCTGTATAAAACACAGTTAAGATCACCGCCGTGGGGTTAAACTAACAGCGGAACCCTCAGGGCCAGATTTTATCTGCCTGTAGGTGCCATGGAGTAGAAGAGGAAGTAGGCGGGCTGGGAAGGGTTGGAGCATAGTACAGTGGTTCCCAAGCTTGTCTGCACAGGGGGGTCACCTGGGGAGTTTCAAAAACTATCCATACCTGTGTTCCACCTCAAGAGGTTGTGATTCAATTGGTCTGCAGAGGCATCTGGACTCTGGCAATTTTAAAAGGGCCTCAGGTGGCGAAGATCTCAAATTTTGAAGTTGCACAGCCCTGGTTTGTGTCCCAACGCCAACATTTAAGGGCGATGTGACTTTGACCAAGCCATAAAACCTTCTGAATCTCAGCTTTCTCATTTTCAATATGGGGGTGATCTTTTCTCCCTTATGTGGCTGTCATGGAGAGTGAGTATAAACATGTTATGTTTTTAATCCTAAAAATGTTGCATCAGTAGAGTCATCGAACTGTGCCGTTTCCTAGGCCTTATGGTGGAGTTGTTAATAGTTTGGGCTTTGAGTCATACTGGCCTGGGTTTGAATTCTGGCTCCACTGTTTGACCTTGGGCAAATGTCTTTTTTTGTTTTTTAATTTATCTTTTGGCTGCACCGCAGGGTATGTGGGATCTTAGTCCCCAGACCAGGGATTGAACCCATGCCCTGTGGGTTGACAGTGTGGAGTCTTAACCACTGGACTGCCGGGGAATTCCTGGACGAATGTTTTTATCCCTAAATCTTTACTCCCCTTGTTGATAAGATGGGGATTTGTTCTTACCTTATAGAGTTGATATGAGGATTAATGACAGATACACTTAGCATTTACGTAGGACAATATGAAATTACTATTTTGTAGCTTTAAAGAGGTAGAATATCAGCATTTTCATGTGTTTAACCTAATATTGAGTTTTCAGAAATGTTAGTATTAGTAACTAGTATTATTACTATTAATCAATATGACCTGGAGGGAATTACTTTACTTCAGAGTGTCTCAGTTTCCCCATCCGTAAAATGGACACATTAAGATTTTGCCTTCTTCATAGAATTGCTATAAGTTTTCAGTGAGATGACGTTTGTGAAATCACTTTGAAGGTTATAAAATATGAGGAAATCATGATAACAAAAACATTCTTAGAAACTGGGCATCTCATGTATATAATGACAAATATTTATTCTGGGAAAGTTAGAGGGGTATGTCTGCACAATATGAAACTTGGGAAGGGAATTGAGTCACATAGAGAAAACTTGTCCTTTGGGATTCAGACAGAAAATTACTTTTTAAATCCTACTCCAAGTTCACTACCACTCCAGCATCATGGAGAACAGAGAACAGTGAATCCCATGGCTCCCACCACAGGCAAACTTGTGTTATTGTTGAGGAGATGTGTCGCACTATTTGGGTAGGAATAACTAATACTTATATGATACCTACCACAAGCCAGACTCTGCTAAAGTTCCTTACACGCGTGCTCTCATTTCATTCTTGGCGAGATCCCAGTTTTTCACAGGGGAGGAAATGGAGGCACAGAGAGATTAAATAACATGTCCAAAGTCACACAGACATAATAATAAAAGACATTCGAGAAATGGTGATTGTGAGAAACATTTGTGGCGATGAATACGTTCAAAATCATAACAGATTATAACAAATAACAAAATATTTTATCTACAGCTCTTTTGTGCTTTTCTACCCCTCACTTTTAATATAGACCTTTTAACGAGGGCCTAAACATTCCTTGCAGAAAATGTCTCATGGCTTACGCTGAGGACAGTTTGCCCATGGTTTTTGGTTCTTGACCTCATTTTCATCCCTGACACTTTGGGTGGCCTTGGGTGGGAAAAATAACTTCCCCATGTCTGTAGTTTCTCCACCTATAACATGGGTCTAATAATGCCTCCCTTGAAAGCATGTTGTGGAGACTAATTATCATAATGTCGTCTTTTTGTGTGCAGACTGGAAACCCAAAGGGCCACCCAGACTTCAGCCCTGTGGTAAAATCTTGGCTTCTCTTGGACAGAGACAAGAGTATTGCTTCTTGGTGGGCTCCCAAACCCTCCTGCTGTCTTCTCTTTGTGAAGGGCAGTGCCCAGTCTTCTTAACACACAGCATTACTTGCAGTAAGTTGCCATCCATACCCTGTGGTCAAGGGGTAAGTGTTACCGCTTATTACAAAGTTATGTGAGAGACACTTCCCACTAGTGTGGGTCACAAAGGCCGTGACAATGTCACTTGATGTGATCGGGACCCAGTGGGGAGAATCCTGTTCCACAGAGCGAACACGCAGGACCGACTTTCTTTCAGGGCAGAAACACTGGCTCCTGTGGTGCACAGTCTAGGAGTATAGGTGTCACTTGTGAGCTTGTCAGAAACGCAGAATCTCAGGCCTGACTCCAAGACTACTGCCTCGGATTCTGCAGTCTAACAAAATTCACAGGTGTTTGGAAGGCTCATTAAAGCTTGAGAAGCATATCTCCTCTTGGAACTGTAACAGCGATGACGCGCTTTGTGGTGGAGCTGGGAATCCATGCAGTCAAGGTTTATCGGGCTCCAAAGCCTGTGTTCTATCCTCTCCTCTGCTCTGCTTCCTCTCAAGGGATGCAGATAGGGTTTGGTTTCTTGCTGAAATGCCTTTGGACCTTCCAGGAAAACATCTGACCATGGCTACTACAGTGCAGTACATACTCCTCAGTTCGGGAAACTCCTGGATGAAAGCAGCTTTTACCACAGTGTTTATAATTTTGTTACATTTGTGATTGGCTGTCTTTTTTTTTTTAAAAAAAAGAAAAAAGCTCAAGATATTTCCTTGCCTGAGAAAAAAAGTGAGAAATCAAGGTGGGGTGGAGGAGAGAGGTGGGATTAGAGAAAGAAAAGAGAGGAGAAAAAAAGAGGAGAACGGAAGGAAAAAGTATGCATTTGAGGAAACCCAATGTTTCAGGCTACAGTTATCCATCCTGGCTGTGGGAGTGAATACATTGTTTGTTAAACTTTAAGGGCTGATGTTTTAATTAGAAAATTAAAAAAAAATGAGGATCTTTATTTAAATAACTGATCAGTATCAGTGAAAGAGTATGCCAAAACAATTTATTCCTTTTTTTCCCACTCCCCTTTGAACTTATTTTTAGACTATTAAAATGATCAAACCAGCATGAAGTACCTAGCAAATCTTCATATAATTATGACTTGATTTTGATTGCCATTCTCATGAAGCTGTACATAACTGTGACATTTATTCCTTTTTTAAGATAACTTATGCTATAGCCAGAATGATCTTTGAAAAGTGCAGATTTGAACTCCTGATGAATTACTTTATCTAGATATTTGATCATCAATGACTGTTATTATAAAAAGACAACCAACCAGGAATTATATCCTTTCTACTGGAAGTACACAGCACCACCCAAGAAATATTCTTACCAAAAGACAGGAGCTGAATTTCATCAAGATTCTGTATCTAATTACCAAGGTACAGGTAATACAGAGGTCATATAACTGTCACCTGGGCCTTTTGGAATGCTTACTCTTGGGTCAGTCTGTCTTGGAATCCAGCTGCCATGCGTCGAGAAGCTCCAGTCACATGGAAAATCTACTCATAGTCACTTTGGTTGACAGCCCCAGCTGAGCTCCCAGCTGGTAGCTGTCATTAGCTGTCAACATGTGAACGTCCAGACATCTTGGACATCCAGTTGACACATGACTACAACTGCATGAGAGACACCCAATGTGGACTACTCAACTGATCCCTGTTAACCCAGAGAACCAAGAGAATTCATAATAACTGCTTTGAGGCACTAAGTTTTGGAATGATTTGTTAAGTAGTATTAGGGACTGAATGTCCACCCCTGCCCAGATTCATATGTTGAAGCCCTAACCTCCAATATGATGGTATTAGGAGGTGGGGCCTTTGAGCTATAATTAGGTTGAGATGAGGTCATGAAGGTGTGGTCCCCATGAAGGAACTGGTGTTCTCATCAGAAGGAGAAGAGAAACAACAAGGTCTTACTGTACAGCACAGGGAACTATATTCAATATCCTGTGATAAGCCATAATGGAAAAAAATATTAAAAAATATATACATATATAATCTGAATCACTTTGCTGTACAGCAGAAATTAACACAACATTGTAAATCAACTATGTTTCAATTAATAAAAAAAAGGAGAGGAAGAGAGAGTAGAGCTCCTTCTCTCTCTCTGCCATGTGAAGACACAACCAGAAGGTGGCTGCACAAGCCGGAAGGTAGGTTCTCACCAGAAACTGAATTTGCTGATACCTTGATCTTGGCCTTCCCAGCCTCCAGAATTTTGAGAAATAAATGTCTGCTTTAACATCTAGCCTACAGTACTTTGTTATAGCAGCCCAAGCTGATTAAGGCAAATACCAATAAGATCAGTAAGCAGTGCTCCATTGGCTGTGGAAGATGAGACAAAGTGAAGAAGCTAAGATCATCCAATGTTTTGGTCTTAAGAGAGTGTGTGCTAGTTCTGTGAAAATGCCAGTGGTAGTTTGATGGGGATTGCATTGAATCTGTAGATTGCTTTGGGTAGTAGAGTCATTTTCACAATGTTGATTCCTCCAATCCAAGAATATGGCATATCTCTCCATCTGTTTTTATCATCTTTAATTTCTTTCATCAGTGTTTTATAATTTTCTGCATACAGGTCTTTTGTCTCCTTAGGTAGGTTTATTCCCAGGTATTTTATTCTTTTTGTTGCAATGGTAAATAGGAGTGTTTTCTTAATTTCACTTTCAGATTTTTCATCATTAGTGTATAGGAATGCAAGAGATTTCTGTGCATTAATTTTGTATCCTGCTACATTACCAAATTCATTGATTAGCTCTACTAGTTTCTGGTAGCATCTTTAGGATTCTCTATGTATAGTATCATGTCATCTGCAAACAGTGACAGCTTTACTTCTTTTCTGATTTGGATTCTGTTTATTTCTTTTTCTTCTCTGATTGCCGTGGCTAAAACTTCCAAAACTATGTTGAATAAGAGTGGTGAGAGTGGGCAACCTTGTCTTGTTCCTGATCTTAGTGGAAATGGTTTCAGTTTTTCACCACTGAGGACAATGTTTGCTGTAGGTTTGTCATATATGGCCTTTATTATGTTGAGGTAAGTTCCCTGTATGCCTACTTTCTGGAGGGTTTTTATCATAAATGGGTGTTGAATTTTGTCAAAAGCTTTCTCTGCATCTATTGAGATGATCATATGGTTTTTCTCCTTCAATTTGTTAATATGGTGTATCACATTGATTGATTTGCGTTTATTGAAGAATCCTTGCAAAAAATTTCACAATTTGTATGGAAACACAAAAGACCCCAAATAGCCAAAGCAATCTTGAGAATGAAAAATGGAGCTGGAGGAATCAGGCACCTGGACTTCAGACTATACTACAAAGCTACAGTAATCAAGACAGTATGGTCCTGGCACAAAAACAGAAATACAGATTAATGGAACAGGATAGAAAGCCCAGAGATAAACCCACGCACATACAGTCACCTTATCTTTGATAAAGGAGGCAAGAATATACAATGGAGAAAAGACAGCCTGTTCAATAAGTGGTGCTGGGAAAACTGGACAGCTACATGTAAAAGAATGAAATTAGAACACTCCCTAACACCATACACAAAAATAAACTCAAAATGGATTAAAGACCTAAATGTAAGGCCAGACACTATCAAACTCTTAGAGGAAAACATGGGCAGAACTCTCTATGACATAAATCACAGCAAGATCCTTTTTGACCCACCTCCTAGAGAAACGGAAATAAAACCAAAAATAAACAAATGGGACCTAATGAAACTTAAAAGCTTTTGCACAGCAAAGGAAACCATAAACAAGACGAAAAGACAACCCTCAGAATGGGAGAAAATATTTGCAAATGAAGCAACTGACCAAGGCATAATCTCCAAAATTTACAAGCAGCCCATGCAGCTCAATATCAAAAAAAACAAATAACCCATTCCAAAAATGGGCAGAAGACCTAAATAGACATTTCTCCAAAGAAGATATACAGATTGCCAACGAACACATAAAAGAATGCTCAACATCATTAATCATTAGAGAAATGCAAATCAAAACTACAATGCAATATCACCTCACACCAGTCAGAATGGCCATCATCAAAAAATCTAGAAACAATAAATGCTGGAGAGGTTGTGGAGAAAAGGGAACCCTCATACACTGTTAGTGGAAATGTAAATTGATACAGCCACTATGGAGAACAGCATGGAGGTTCCTTGAAAAATGAAAAATAGAACTACCATACGACCCAGCAATCCCACTCCTGGGCATATACCCTGAGAAAACCATAATTAAAAAAGAGTCATGTACCAAAATGTTCATTGCAGCTCTATTTACAATAACCAGGACATGGAAGCAATTTAAGTGTCCATTGACAGATGAGTGGATAAAGAAGACGTGGCACATATATATGATGGAATATTACTCAGCCATGAAAAGAAACGAAATTGAGTTATTTGTAGTGAGGTGGATGGACCTAGAGTCTGTCATACAGAGTGAAGTAAGTCTGAAAGAGAAAAACAAATACCGTATGCTAACACATATATATGGGATCTAAAAAAAAAAAAAATGATCATGAAGGACCTAGGGGCAAGACGGGAATAAAGACACAGACCTACTAGAGAATGGACTTGAGGACACAGGGAGGGGGAAGGGTAAGCTGGGATGAAGTGAGAGAGTGGCATGGACATATATACACTACCAAATGTAAAATAGCTAGTGGGAAGCAGCCGCATAGCACAGGGAGATCAACTCGGTGCTTTGTGACCACCTAGAGGGGTGGGATAGGGAGGGTAGGAGGGAGGGATATGCAAGAGGGAAGAGATATGAGGACATATGTATACGAATAACTGATTCACTTTGTTATAAAGCAGAAACTAACACACCATTGTAAAGCAATTATACTCCAATAAAAATGTTAAAAAAAAATTTAAAAAAAAAGAAAAAAAGAGAGTGTGTGGCCCATGGTCCTGCCCACCAAACTGGGAAGACTAGGAGGAGGGGCAGGAGGAAATAAATGTTTTTCATGATTATCCTAATATTATATATTAATTTTATAATTAATAGATAATAAAAATCACTTGAATACTACCACATAGACATAACCACTCCCTTTATTTATTGTAGTCCCCTTTAGCATTGTTTGTTCTTTGTTTTTTACAGAATTGCCAGAACAATTTTTCCCCAACTATCCTAAAACATACCAATCTGGCAACCTTTTTGGAGAGGATTTATTCAACTCAAGATCTTGGACAGAAAAAATCTAACATGATCCTCTACCGGTAACTCTGGCTTCCTTCTGTAAAATTTCAAATAAAAATAAATGAAATAAATGTTGCTGTTGGGAATTATTTGTTTTGGAAAAACAGCTTACTGTTTCCACCAGGGCTAAGTCTTCAGGGAAATCCTGGACATTCATCCCTGTGACAGAATTCCTGGCCTGTGACTCAAGGGGCAGATGAGGTTATGTTTTCAGTGCTTACAAGAAACTAAATTCACTGGGTAATTACTTGTCTACACAGTCCAAATGGAAAGAGTTAAATGTACTTGGAGACACTCAGGGAAGTGGTATGAATCTCTGGTGTGTTATGGTCTATTTTTTCCTTCATTTATTATTTTATTCTTCAGGAAATATTTATTTTATTTATTTTTTTACATTGTTTTATAGTTTACTTTTAAAATGACAGTAACAAATGGCCTTCCCTTGCTGGGGAATGACATATCTACTTTCAGTCAATAGGGACTTAAAAAGTAACAGCATTTTGTCCAAATTGAACTTACATAATTGCACAAAAGTCATACAAAGCATTAAGAAATGCTCACAAAGACTGCAGTTCTCTCAGCTTCTCATGAAGCACACCCCAAGAGGCCTTGGTTTCAGTGGGGACCCCTGATCTGCATAATACTGATGCTAACCCCAAGTTCCCCAGTGACACATAGGCAGAGGTGAGAGGAGCCAGGAAGACACATGTGCTTTGGGACAGTGGAATTCTGCCCTACAATTAGGGTTTAATGATGTATTCACCTTCTCATATTAGGATTAGTAAACAATTCAGCTGGAAGTATATTTGTCCAGGCTTAAAACTTAACCCTATCAGCTTAAGTTTTGGGATACAGATCCCACTTCAGGAAACTAAAATTAAAAAAAAAAAAAAAAAACTAAACAAAAAACACACCGTAAAAACCTCTTCCAAGCAAGAGGTTGCTTGGAAACCTCTTGGGCCACCATCCTGGGCCCTCACTTAGTTTCTAACATACACACACAAAGAAGTTACCTTATCATTGATCATATGCCAGTTGAGGGATGGTAGACAGAGTCTCACTCAAATCCCAACTCCTGTTTTATGGACAGCGGTTACTGGAAACCTGTGTTACAAAGGACTCTGAGGTCACAGCTGGAACTGGTGGGACAGCCACTATGCTGTACTTATGTGACATGGACACAGGACAGGGAGAGGCACTCATACATCATATTTGCAATCTTTCTATTATTAAGAAAACTAAGGAGGATGTTGGTTATGTATGTTTTGAAAAACATAACAAAGCCCAATTTTTCTATTTTAATGAGTTGCAATGTCTTTATCTGGGGATTTAACTTATTTTATGGATCTTAAACCCAATTAAGATATAATGTCTATAGTAGGAGTTTTCCTTTTCTGATCTTACAAAAATTAATTAAAAAGATAACAATATTTTGAAAGAAGACACACAAAGAGAACTTTAAGTCACCATGAGAAGTACCTTCCTAACTTGGGTATGACTATGAGAAGAGGAGAGTTATTATTCTATTTCTACTGCTGTGTTTCAAATAAAAAACCCAGTCCCTGTTTAATTATAGAGAAAAATAACAATTCCTGAAGTAAAACCATAAAACTATGTGGCAGAGGCCATCTAGATATACTTCTTTCCTTTAGATTATTGTTAATATTATTGTTAATATTTCAGCTGTATCTCTTCAATTCAGGGAGAAAAATTCCAATGTAACATTTGAAGCATTTTTTTAAAAATTAAGGTTTTCATTAGAAGAGCTTGGTGTATATATGAAGTATTTATTATACTGAAACATGGAGGGAAATGTGCAGCATGTCTGTGGTAAGGCTAAGAATGAACAAGATTCCAGCACTGTGCACAATTATCTGCTCAACCAATCCTGAATAGATCAGACAGTCCCTAAACCACTGCTCTGAGATGCTCTCTGTGTCATTTCTTCTTTTTTTTTTTTTTTCCCGGTACGCGGGCCTCTCACTGGGTGGCCTCTCCCATTGCGGAGCACAGGCTCCGGACGCGCAGGTTCAGCGGCCGTGGCTCAAGGGCCCAGCCACTCCACGGCATGTGGGATCTTCCCTGACCAGGGCACGAACCCGTGTCCCCTGCATCGGCAGGCGGACTCTCAACCACTGCGCCACCAGGGAAGCCCACTGTGTCATTTCTTGAAGGTCCTGATGGTCTGATGCAAATGTTAGCTGCTGTGGTTAATCGGGGACTCAAAGGACAATATGCCTGGGTCAGGGACTATAAATCACCAGAAAAATTCCACAACGGTCATTCTACGTGTGACTTGCAACACCTGTAGCACTCGCCAGGAATCCAGCCAGAAGTCTGTTTCATGTCCAAGTAGGCTGCTATTCATAAGAGCCACCTAAGCTTTCAGCTAGAAAGTTGAAGACTACAGAAAATGATTTATAGGAAGAAAAGGAAATTCCTTATTCCAGGATTGTAAGTGAACAAAGGAAACCCAATTCCAGAAACAGGTTGTTGAGGCCACAGAGGCCGAGGGAGTGAGAAGCCAGAGTTGTGGGTTTCTTTTCAGTCCCCTCTTAGAAAGTAACAAGCACAGGACGGAAAAGTTGGAGGTGGGTGAGGAGGGCAGGCGCAGGGATGATGACTCCAGCTGTGCAGCCATGCATTCCCACAGCTGCTGAGCAAGCCAAGCATTGGTGCGTGAGCACTGTCAGGACACAATTTGTATCACTTTGGTTGCTAACATCATCTTTGTCTCCCGATGAAGTCACTGCCTGTCTGCTTCGGACTCTGTACCTTGGGTTTCTCCGACAAGACGGGCAAACCTCTAGCACTGCAAGGAGTGTTAATCTCCTAGCCCGTTCTTCCCTAAAGCAAATATTTTCTTAAACATTTTCGAATTTAGGGCTTCCCCTTATGACAGAAGCTCCCAAATAACCTAGTTGCAGTAGTCTCGCCCTGTTCACTTTGCAAAGTGAGTTTTATATAATTGCATCCAGTGCTGTGTTGAGGGAAACATGAGTCTTTACCATTGTCCTTCCAGTGCTAACGTCCAAGGAAGGAAAGGATCACAGGGTGTTTACAGGTACTGGGTGGGTTGCATATTTTGTTTTTATCGGCACTAAAGGAAATCACAGAATGATAACCGGGGTGTCTGTCTGAATACGGGCTGCCATTCCTCTGACTTTAATAGGGTAAGTAGAGGATCTGCCCTTGGCCAGGGAAGCAGCTTCAAGGGTGTGCTCTGAGGGTCAATGTATTAAGAATCTATAAAGAAAGCATCGATGTCTGGGAAAGGAATCATCTTTAGATTGAGAACAGATGGATGGAGGTCTGTATCTATAGCAGACACAGATATACTTTTCTTTCTTTCATTTCCTTCCTTATCAAGAATCTAAACACCTTCCAGGTCCCAGGCAACCAAATACTAAGAAAGGCTCAAAACTGTTTTGTTCAATAGCTAGTGTTGCTGGAATCTGGACTGTGGCTGAATGGTGTGACTGTAGGACACCAATGCCCTGAAGGCTCACATGGCTCCAGTAGATATGTGGGCTCCTGGATAGGTAGGCAGGTGTCATAGAAGGTACGTACTGGCCACCCACAATCACTGATGCGTGGTTTTCAGTGTAGGCAAAGACCTTGGTGATTGGCTCAAAATATATAAGCATTACCCAAAAATCTTATGATATTAGGTGGATCTCAGGAAAAGTGCAGAAGGGGAAGGACCTGGAGAGAATTTATCCATGTGTTAAGTGGAATGCATGGACATATGTAACCAAGATCTTTCTTTACATCTTAAAACTAAACTTGTCTGAGTCATTAATTCTACAGAATTAATGTTACTAAAGTTGTAGTAATACACAATCCAAAAATTCATTTTCCCAGATTTCTAGCTACATAAAACAAAAAAGACCACATACACAATTTCATACACTCATATAGCGCTGCACTCCCCAGTGGAACACGTATATAAATGTCCACACAGAGACCCCCAGAAAGCACACGTGCACAGAGGCCAACGTCCACCCCTCCTGAACCTGATATGCGTGTGGGTCGCAATGAAGGTCAAGGCCCTACTGCATATCTGTTCGATGTCATTCATCTCTTTGGGACAATCTGCAGAAAGGAAGAGAGGTAAGTCCTCAGTTACCACTACATCATCCTCAATCCATACACCAAGACCATGAAACTTCTCAGGGTCATCTTTGTCATCCTCCAGAATACAAATACCTGCCTCCACTGTGATTACCATACCAGACTGCAGAGGGAGGGAGCAGGGCATGTCTGGGCTGCTGTGGACCTCCATCCCGAGGTAATGGCCAACATGATGCAGGCAGTATTTTCGAGCAGCCTTGAAGGCATTATTTTCCTTAATGTTCTTCATGATCCCCAACTCTTTAAGCTTCTGTCCTATCAGTGTTAGCATCATGCTGTAGACGTTATCCAAGCTTGTTCCAGGGGAGCAGAGAGTCAGAAAATCTCTCTGGACTTCTGCAACAGCTTCATAGAGTTCTGCCTGAGGTGCCGTGAACCTGCCATTGACAGGCCAGGTACGAGTGATGTCACTCACGTAGCAAGAAGACTCACAACCTCCATCCAGCAGCACCATTTCCCCATCCTCGATGTGTTGATTGTTCTTCGCATAGTGCAGAGTGTTTGACCCATTACCTCCAGCAACCACAGGTGGGTAGGCTAAGACGTCTGCACCACGGGCCCGGCATTCAAATTCAAACTTAGCATAAAGGAAGCCTTCCTCTACAGGGGCTTTACTGGCAAACATGATCTCTATGAAAGCCTGTGAGGTCAGCTTCCCAGTAATCTGCATTTGTTCAATTTCTGCAGGAGATTTTTTGGGGGGGGCATTCATATATATATATATTTAACATCTTTATTGGAGTATAATTGCTTTACAATGGCGTGTTAGTTTCTGCTGTATAACAAAGTGAATCAGCTATACATAAACATATGTCCCCATATCTCCTCCCTCTTGTGTCTCCCTCCCTCCCACCCTCCCTATCCACCCCTCTAGGTGGTCACAAAGCACCGAGCTGATCTCCCTGTGCTATGCGGCTGCTTCCCACTAGCTATCTATTTTACATTTGGTAGTGTATATATGTCCATGCCGCTCTCTCACTTCGTCCCAGCTTACCTCTCCCCGTCGCCGTGTCCTCAAGTCCATGCTCTACGTCTCTGCAGGAGGTTTGATCAGCCTGAGACGCTGTACCAGCTGCTGCACAGCCCGAACCTTGTTCTTGCTCCTGGCTTTGACCTCTGCCAACTGCTTCATGTAGTCACAGTGGAGCTGTGTGAGCCGGCCTCATCCAGTCATACCACAGTGTACGTGTCTCAGCTTTCAGTTTCGGTCCAACATGTTGAAATTCTTCCAGCGTATAGGCTTCGTCCCCTCCAGTTAGAGCTGTTTCTCCATCGGTACCAGATCGGGGGCCATCCCAAAGTTCTTGGCTGCGATCTCTCTGAGGCACAAACAGCATGGCCTTGTGTGCTGGTAACTGATGACGGGGAGGCTTTGAAGGACCAGAATGCTATCAGACTCTTGGAATTCACACAGGTACAGGAAATCGTTGTCTTGGTGGAAAGTATAGGGGATATCATTGCTCATATAGTATGTAGGGTTGGACAGCAGTACCACTGTGTGGTCTGTACCACTCTGCCCTTGTGCTTCCTTGTAGATCAGAGCTATTAGTTTGTGTCTACGAAGTGCATATTCCACCTGGAATAGTCCTGGCGTCACCTCCCCTGGTCTGAGGAGGTGTGGGTGTGTAAAGGGCCTGGGCTGGCCTAAGTATCAGTTTGGAATCCTCCTCTCTCGGATGGGCTGCAGGGAGTACCTTCGCTGTGAACATGACATGCATCTGGAGAGGCTGCGGACGCTTGCTACTGCGGGAACAAGCTTAGTTGCTGAGAGTAGTCAAGGCATTACTGCCATGCTTGCGCTTCAGGAAGGAAACACGGAAAACTCAGGAAATATTTATTGAGCACCTACCATATACCAGGTCCTGAGGTAAGTGCCAGGGATCCAATGGTAAGCAAAATGGTCATTAATTCCCCAATTTGTTCAGTGAGGGGGGCAAATCATTAAGCAAATAGTTTCACAAATACATATATAAAAGCCATGATGAAAAGTCCATCAGTGAGTAGCTATTAAATGCTTACTGTATACTCATCCTTGTGCTTGGTGCTGTGGGAACTACCAAGAGGGCTTAGATGACATTCATCCTCAACATTGTTACCATCCAACTGGAGAAGCTTGTGCTCTCTGAAGTGATGAAAGACCACAAGTACCCATCTGTGTAGTGCAGATGTGGTATGATGGGAGATCAGCAAAAGAAGAAGTCAATGTTGGAGCACATTGTTTTTAATTTGGAAAAGTAATAAATAATAAATAAATATAATATCCCTATTATATTTATTACTTTTCCACTAAAAGTAATAAATAATTATGGTTTTCTCAGGGTATATGCCCAGGAGTGGGATTGCTGGGTCGTATGGTAGTTCTATTTTTCATTTTTCAAGGAACCTCCATGCTGTTCTCCATAGTGGCTGTATCAATTTACATTTCCACTAACAGTGTATGAGGGTTCCCTTTTCTCCACAACCTCTCCAGCATTTATTGTTTCTAGATTTTTTGGGATATATGTATATATAATTTTAATTTGGAAAAGTAATAAATATAATAGGGATATATGTATAGCTGATTCACTTTGTTATAGAGCAGAAACTAACACACCATTGTAAAGCAATTATACTCTTATAAAGATGTTACAAAATATATATAACATGTAAAACACATTCAAATCGTACATTAATAGTGTCTCTTTCCTACCACCAACCTGTTGGCTCAACAGGTACTAACAGTTTCTCATGCATTCTTCTAGGAATTTTTCATGCATTCTTGAGACTATATATACTCCATAAATATTATCCTTGTTTTAAATTCCAATTTTAATACATAATTTCTATTGCTTATGTTAACTCCAGAAGAACTTATAAACTACAAAGCTAAGATCTATGCATATTTAGAAAATGCAAATGATATAAAAATTTATTCAGTGAAAGTCAAAGCCTCTTCTCAGAAGTAACTTGTTTATTGTGTTTCTTTCTTGAAAAAACTGTATCCACATGCCATCATAGAAATAGAAAAAAAGAAAAGACTTGGTTCATCAACTCATGCATTCAAGAAATAAGACTTTCTTAGTTTCTGCTCACTAATTGAACTTTTTCTGGGCCATCACTTAGCATAGGGAGTAGAAACAAAATCTCAGCCAATGTGGGGACCTGCCACTTTCTTCAACATTGTACTTAAATTCTGAGTGAGCTTACAAAGTACCAAGGCACTGGGACCTACATCATCTGGTGCCTTTTGGCTGGTTTTCCACGCACGTTGACTATCGTTGAGACATTCTTTTTCCTATCTGCCTTGCCCTTTTGGGTCAGTGCTATTTTCCACCTTTTGCACACTTCTCTGGGCCACAGGCAAGGCTGGAAGGGGTCCTCCTGCCTGCACACGTCTTGTTGTCATTCTGTCGTGGGATATTCCTGTCTCCTTCCAAAGTGTCTAGAGTTTGGATGCCTCCTTGAGACCCTACACAGGAAAGATGAGACAGACCCTTCCACTGACACTTCCTATATCATTAACCCTTTCTTGTATCTCATCCCTCTACCTCACCCTCACCTGGGATATCTTTTTCATGACTTGTGGCTGGGGGCTGGGAGATCTCTCTTCAAATACAGTTATCCTTTCTGGCTAAACTCTAAATCTTCTCTTATTGGCTTAAATTTTTAGATACTAAAGCCAAGAAGAGACCTAAAGACGATTTCTACTTTTCTGCACTATCTCATCCCTTCTAGAAGACAATGATTATGGAGATTACCATTACTTAGGTGGTGAGGCCTGGGGATAATGAAGCATAAAATAAAAAGAGAAACTGTTAATATAAAAAGATCTTATCCTAACACATAGCCTAAATCTCAGCTTGCTAACTTGCCTTGAAATCCATTTCTGGAGTTTGTGTTGTCAAGTGCACCCAGTCAAGGCACAGTGGCTGTGAAATAGATGGAAAGTGAGGTTGGAGCCTGGGTCCTAGTCTCCACCTTGCTCACAACCAACCCTATGACCTTAGGCAAGTGTCTCCCTCTATCAGACTGCAGTTTGATCAACTGAAAGATGAATAGGTTAGAGTATGACATTGAATTGGATAGGAAATATCCTTTTGCTAATATTAATGGTAAGTATTATTCTGTAAGGTATTTGTAGAATGAGAGTGTGTGTGTGTGTGTGTGTGTGTGTGTGTGTGTGTGTGGTGAGTCACAGCGTAAAGTGTATTTCTCAGGGGAGCTGTGATCAGAAAGTTTGGAAGTCACTGGACTAGAGGACACTATCCTATAGGTGTGTAAGTAATTGGCCAACAATTGTGGAAATAAAAGATGCTGAGATTTTTATAGCTGTGGCCTGCTGGTGCCATAGGCTATGAGGATCGAGCTGCTTCTTCCCACTTATGCCAAAGCAACCCACTTAACCCTCAGTTATTTCTTCTTCTCTAGCCTAATTTAATTTTGTATATTTTTATTCTCTTCTTTTTTCTCTCTTCTGTTTCCCTCTTCCCTCTCTTCCTTCTTTCTTTCCCCCTCTATTTCTCCTCTGTTCTCCCCCTTTCGTTCCACCGTGTTGCCTTGTGGGTACAGATTTCATTGACATGCTTTCCCTCACGTCAGCACTAAAGACATCTAAGATATAGTTAAGCCTTTACAATAAATGCTGCAGACCTTTTCTACTCAGTGTGGGCCATTGGCCAGCTGCCTCAGCATCACCTGGGAGCCTGTTAGAAGGCGGTAGCTCAGGTCCTGCCTCAGACTTCCTGCAGTAGAATCTGCATTTTCACAAAACACTGTGAGTCTTATGAACAGTCAAGTATGAGAAACACTGCTATAGCACTGACCACCTTCTTAAACTAAAGGAACATCAGAAAAATCTGTCATCAAATCCTTAAACCCACTTATCCACAGATGCTTCCCATCATCATGGTCACAGAAGGTGTTCCACTCCTTGGAAAATAGATGGGTTTAGGGGTGGGGCAGGTGTGGAGAAATGGGGGTTTGGATGTCTACATAGGGGAGGTGGTGGCTTTCCCTGGGCCTCTGGACAAAGGATGTTTACTTATGGAGGCAAACGTCTGGCTGTCTTGATAAATATCAAGTCTTCTCTTGTTTGTCAAGGCATGATGGGTGATGTGGTTTGTGATTTCACGACCTGTTGTATGTTAGACACCAGCTTGAGCACATGGTGGTTGGTTTCATTTGGCTCGGAAAGGGGTATCATTCTACTTGTTTTCCTTCCCTGGGAAACATGGAACAACTTGGAGGTCATCCACTGAGGATGCATCTGTTACAAGGAGGGTGGCAAGTCCTTGATTTCTTGGGACAGTCCCAGGTTGACACCCACTTCCCAGAAAAAAATTATTAATAGTGGCCACTTTTATGTTCAAATGTGTCTCCCATAAATTGTGGTCACACCAGTTATAATAGATTCCAGAAGGAAGCAGACCTCTCTAAGGGACAGGGTAAAAATGAATCTAACAAATGGGAGAGAGAAACACCCCTGATTCTATTGGTTGCCAAGGCCCAATGCCAGAAAAAAGATTTCCCTTCAGTCAATGGCACTGATAGTAGATATTTGAGGGTGTTTTGGTTAGCTGGAGTGTTTTGAGCAATTCCCAGATTAATGCTACTTCTAAGATTTTGCCTTATCATCTTGGTCTACCTTCTGGCTTCTCCAGGTTGGGTTGTCTTTCTGGCTCGGTTGCCTCCACCTAGGACGAGGCCATGTTTTTGGCTCCCTTGAACTTCTGTTGCCACCACAGGGAAGAACGCATTTCTGTGAATCTTAGATGGCTTCTTTGGTCTTTGCGTCTCCTGATTCACACTTACAATAGATGAGAGAGTGCGCCAAAGAGCTGAAATGCTTTATACTCTAGATTGGGAATCAGAAGCTAATTTATAAGTGCTAGCAAGGAGGCACAACACGTTTAGACCAATTTATGGCACTGAAATTCTGAAGCCGAAACTAGATTTGACACCAGATGGTTATGAGCGGTAAGATGGAGAGCCCTCAAGACACAATCTTCCCAGGACTTCCCAGCATATTCATTTTCGATTCTTCCTGATGCATTTGAAGGGCCATAAAGCAGATCGCATGATCCAGTGCTCTAGGCTCTGAAGCTCCTCCTTGCACTTGGCTCCTGCCTAGTTAAGGTGGGGCTCAGAAAATACTTTTTCCCTTCCTGTCCCACCCAGAAGCCACTAGGCGAACATTCTGGTGGTACTAATGGAACTTCAGAGCTGAGTTTTGTTTCTCAATCCTGGGACAGGCCCTGGCAGATCTGAGATGAGGAAGCACAAACAGGTGGGCTCTGAGGGATGTCTACTCTTGGCTGGAACACATTGTGATGCTGTCTCGGGGAGTTGGTATTTATTTTTCCAGTCATGCTTAGTGCTGGGAGGTGTTAGATTTCATTAAAGCCTTCATGACTCATGACCCCAGGAGAGCTTGGATTTCATTTCCCCACCTCCTCAACCCCATTTGCCTTGCTCTTCAAAATGAAAATAGCAGAATCTCTTAGAGTGGGCACTTGTTGAAAGGGACGTCTCTTGATCAATTAGAGGGAAGCCCTTTACAAACTCAAAAGCACCACCTTGTTGGGAGGTGGGATTGTCATTCTGAGGAATTTGTTTGTGGACGTTGATTTTCCACAAATGTTTTTGAATAACCAAACTAAACTTATCTTTCAAAACAGTCCCATTGGAGGCTTGTCTCCTTTCTCAACATTTGCTGCAAGTGCAAGGGCTCAGAGAGTATTTGGAATTACCTTTAGAGCCAGTTTTGGAGACACACGAGAGATTTGGTTCCCATTAAGTTTTACCTCATTTTTGACCTAAACACCCCTGTCTGGCTTGGTCTCCACGCTCATTCATCAGACTTGGTACGAGATGTCAGTTGGCTTTTCCAGAAATCAAAACTTCCCTCCATAGGTTGGAGTCTTGCCATTATTGAGGAGATTTAATAGAGTATTACTAAGACTTTTCAGGCAAGTTCCAAAGGGGAGTTTTAGAAATTCACTGAATTTTAAGCTATGTCTCTGGGACAAGGGTCCAGCTTTAAGAGATGACCAGTGTGGAAGTCAATACTTATTTGGAAAACACACACACACACACACACACACACACACACACACACACACACACACACACATACACACTCACAGACCAATAGATATATTACAGAGATCTTAATCATGTCACCTCTTACCATTACCCTAGTGTATTAACATACAATTTTTTGTTATTTATCTTGTTTGGTTTTGTTTGGGCAAGAGTAGCCAGAATGTAATCAGTAATTTGTTCATTAACTCATTTATTATTTATTCATTGATTCAGTCAGTCAGTCAAAATCTGCTTGGCATTTGACTTTCAATAGCACAAAAAGACATGGTCACTGACCTGATTGCAATAGGAGAGATAGTTGAACATTAATTAAAGAATCACCCCAATAAATGTAAATAAAATAAGACCCACTGTGATAAGTGCTGTGGAGGAGAGGAACATACATGGAGCTAAAGATAGTCTAAAGGAGAACGTGCCTGGACAGGAAGGATCTGAAGGAGGAGGGGCAGGGATTTGGTGAAGGGGAGGGGAGTGTAGGCGCTTTCCAGGTAGAGGACAGCTTATGTAAACCTCCTACAGCAGGAGAGATGATGGAGCATTGGAAGAACCGAAAGAAGTACAGTGTGGTGTCTGCTCAGAGCATGGCAGGACATGAGGATGGAGACACCAGCAGTGGAGAGACCACATGGGACCTTATAGGTATGGGGACCCCAGGATTTCTTGTCTAGACCAAAACACCTGTGAACGTAAGATGAAGGGCTATTGATAATGACCCGAATAGGCATAAATTCCAACCATTATGAGCAAACCAGGACATATGCTCCTCTTACTTAAAGACCGTGCTAGGGATTTTGGTCTTCATCTCAAAAGCAGTGTTAAACTGAGTTTAAGTTTGGGGATGAGAATGAGGGCAGGATCGCATTTCGAAAAGATCTTCCAGGTTACACGGTCAGGACAGCACTGGTGGTCATTTCCTTAATTACCAAGAGCCCTAGTTTGATTTGGATAAATCTTTATGCTCCAACCTCCCTTCTCTGCTCTCATCCCAGTGCTCAGCACACATCTGTGCAGCAGCTGCACAGCTGGGATTCCAGAGGCTCCGCCTAATTTGTAGAATGATGGGGACGGTGCCTGGCAATGGAGTGCTTCCATTAGAGCTGCTCATGTTCACGTTGTAAGCTTGATGCCTTCCACATGCTCCTGTTTTATTCTGACCCTCCTGGGGTCAGGCCAGTAATTAACTCTTTGGAGGAATTTGGTCCAACCTAGTGTCTTTCATGGCTAAAAGTTTCAGAAAAATGGGGCCTGTGCATGTAAATCAATGGGAACAATGTCTTGAACCCACAAGGGGCTTTATTCACATGCCGACGTCTCTTCTTGAATTTCTTCTCTGTTTTTTTTTTTTTTCCTGCACTAGACTTGATCTTTTCTTTTCTTCTTTTTTTTTTTTAGAGTATAATTGCTTTACAATGGTGTGTTAGTTTCTGATTTATAACAAAGTGAATCAGTTATACATATACATATGTTCCCATGTCTCTTCCCTCTTGCATCTCCCTCCCTCCCACCCTCCCTATCCCACCCCTCCAGGCGGTCACAAAGCACCGAGCTGATCTCCCTGTGCTATGCGGCTGCTTCCCACTAGCTATCTACCTTACGTTTGGTAATGTATATATGTCCATGCCTCTCTCTCGCTTTATCACAGCTTACCCTTCCCCCTCCTACTAGAGAATGGTCTTCTCTGTCTTTTGTAGAATGGCAGAATTAAAGGGGGATTTAAGAGATATGAATTCCTTCCTAGGCCCACTAGGGAGTGGTCGTCCCAGCTCTGACTGAGCTCTTCTGGGGACCTGGAGCGTGTCCCCTCCTAGGATGCTGTCCTGGCTTTGCTCACTCCCCTCTCTCTCTCCATTTCCACCCTTCCAGCCTGAGCCACCATCTTCTCTCACCTGGACCACTGCAGTGGCCTCTACTGGTCTCCCTGCTTCTGCTGCAGCCTCTCTCCTATCTATTCTCCACACCGTGGCCAGAGGGCTCTTTTAAAAACAAAACTCAGTCAGGTTGGTCCCTGTTTAAGCCTCTTAACAGCTTCTCATTGCCTTCTGATTAAAATCTACTCTTCTTATTCTCCCCACAAAGCTCTGCTTTCTACCTATGTCTCCAAACTTCTCTCTCATTGTTATCCCCCTCACACGCTGTGTTCCAGCCCCAATGCCTTCTTTCGTTTTTTCAGACACACAAACTCGTTTCTTTGCCCCAGAGCTGTTGCCTGGAACACTCTTTCCATGACTATGAAACTGGCGCCTCATTCCTTAGGCCTCCACGAAACGGCACCTACATGGAAAGGTTTGTCCTGACTGTTTGCTTGTGGCGCATTCCTCTTACTCACCTTTGTCCTTTTATTGTTTATGACATACAAACTTGTAATTTTTTGTTAGTTTCATTGTTTGTTTTGCTTCAGTCTGTCTCTGAGGGCAGGGACCATGACTGTCTTGCTCACAGCTGTATCCTCAGTACCCAGCACAGCGCTAGCATGTAGTAGGTGTGCTCAACAAATATTTGTGGAATAAATGAACAAATGACAGTGGATTACTTTTTGTTTAACAGCTCCATGTGCTATGAAGTAACTTTTCTTTTTAAAAAATGAAGTAGGGCTTCCCTGGTGGCGCAGTGGTTGAGAGTCTGCCTGCCAATGCAGGGGATACGGGTTCGAGCCCTGGTCTGGGAAGATCCCACATGCCGCGGAGCAACTGGGCCCGTGAGCCACAACTACTGAGCCTGAGCGTCTGGAGCCTGTGCTCCACAACAAGAGAGGCCACGATAGTGAGAGGCCCACGCACCGCGATGAAGAGTGGCCCCCGGGCTTCCCTGGTGGCGCAGTGGTTGAGAGTCCGCCTGCCAATGCAGGGGACACAGGTTCGTGCCCCGGTCCGGGAAGATCCCACATGTCGCGGAGCGGCTGGGTCCGTGAGCCATGGCCGCTGAGCCTGCGCGTCTGGAGCCTGTGCTCCGCAACGGGAGAGGAAAATGAGAGGCCCCCGCTTGCCACAACTAGAGAAAGCCCTCGCACAGAAACGAAGACCCAACACAGCCAAAAATAAATAAATAAATAAATTTATAAAAAATGAAGTGATTTCTTATTAGAACCTTATATTCATCGTTATCTGTGATTACAGTTCTCTTTAGAATTCCCTTTTCATAATGAAGCCCCTTCCTGCCCCCATATTTGAAGACCATTACCTTGTCCATTCTAAGGTTTCTTTTCTCTCTTCAGAAAATCCCAAGATCTGAAGTTACCATACGATCCAGCAATCCCACTCCTGGGCATATATCTGGAAAAAGACAAAAGGTCTAATTCAAAAAGATACAGGCACCCCAATGTTCACAGCACCACTATTCACAATAGCCAAGACATGGAAGTAACCTAAGCGTTCATCAAAAGATGAATGGATAAAGAAGATGTGGTACATATATTCAATGCCATATTACTCAGCCATAAAAAAGAATGAAATAATGCCATTTGCAGCAACATGGATGGACCTAGAGATTATCATACTAAGTGAAGTAAGTCATACAAAGACAATTATATCACTTATATGTGGAATCTAAAAAAAAGTACAAATGAACTTATTTACAAAACAGAAATAGACTCACAGACATAGAAAACAAACTTATGGTTACCAAAGGGGAAGGTGGGGAGGGATAAATTGAGGATAAGGGATTAACAGATGCACACACACTACCATAAAAAAAAATAAATCCTTAGTTCTTTCAACTCTTACCCTATAATGTGCTATCTTCTTTGATGCACCTTATTGTTCTTTCAGCCTATCAAATTCTTTTTGGATTCAGAACCTGTCATCTACCATAGTGGCTATGCTTCCCACCTCCTGGGCCATTCACACACTTGATAAATATGCTAGCTCAGAAAGTATGTTGACTGTCCTTAGGGAGAGTCCTTTCTTCAGGCATTAATAACTTAATGAGCCCATGGAAAAAATTAGAGACCTTTCCATTAAATAGAAAGCCAAGAGTTAAATGCTTCAACTAAGAAACAAAATCTGTCTATAGCTGTCTAGGTAACATTTGCAATTGGACGCATTGGCTACTTCACACACTGAACATATTTGAAAGGAAAGTTATAAATTATGATACACAATAGTAGGTGGTCATTTAAATGGTGGTTTTGCAGACTATGTCTCAACATAGAAGAATGATTCTGCTATGTGATATATGGTAAATGGCAAGAACACAATGCAAAATTATGTTATGAGCAAATTTTCTTCTCTATCTTGAAATATGTGGCCTTCTCATTTATAATGAAAAACATACATTTATACAAAGGCTTTACTTACATTCCTGTCATAAAATTCAGTGCTTTATATTAAAGAACCTGGCTTTCTCACAGAAATAGGGATTAGGAGATGTTCTGTACATACAACTGGGAGAATCAAACCCCTTCTATCTTATCACTCAGAGGGCTTAAAAATATGTTTGTGTCTAGTTTTCTAAGTCTGTGGTTTCTTTCTTTTGAATGGTTCTGACACTGTTTTTCTATGCAGCTTATTTTTAGGAAAAAGATGTGAAACAGGTAAAGTTTTTTTTTTAATTCCCCTTTTCCTTTGACCTTTTCTCTGGCCTCCAGTAATGACATCACACTGTCCCTACCAGAGCCACTGATTTCATTTGCAGACCTCCTCTTCCTTCTCCTGACCTGTACCAAAGCTTACCTGTCCTGAGTGCCCTTTCCTCATAGCATCTATCTCTGTCTCATTATGCATATTTCCTCAATGCCAAAAGATTATTCATCATTATAAAAATCTATAAGGTTCAGAAAAATATAAAGAAGGAAAACATCATTCGTTTCTCAATCACCAGAAAGCGTCCCTCTATTAAAAAATACACACACACACACACACACACACACACACACACACACACACACATCAGAAATCATTTGGTTTAAGGAGTTTATGGATGGTAATGACTTAGTCTCTCTTTCCCCTGTGGTAACTCTTTCTCATTCCAAATCAATAGTGGTCTTTAAATTCCTGATATTGGTGGTCACTCTACTCACTGTAATAGGGCGGCCAGAGCATTTTCTTAGGAAGAAAGGCTGTTAGCCTTCTTCAGATGAAACTAGAAAGGCAGCCACTTACTCCGTCTTCTTGGAAGTACATCCCTTCTCCTCAAGACCCCATGTGGGGAAGATGCAACTTAATACTCTTCCCCTATTTGTTCATTCAATTACGCATCTCAGTCTTCACTTCCCACTCCGAGGCAGCTCTCCAACTCCCAACGATGTTTATTCGGGACAGGCCACCCAGCTAGTCTAAGTCTTCTCTGGATTCCTACTATACTTTATTGTCTCTTTTGATTGCCTTTTTCCAGCCTTACATTTTCTTTGAGTTGTTTCTTGTAAAGAAGACCGGCTTTTCATCCAGACATGACTCCAAGGGCCAAATCTGTGCCTTGCCCAGGAAAATCTCATTTAATCCAAATCCTTGAGGCCGTAGGGCTGGTGCCTTTTACTGTAAATGTACACTCAAAACAAACTGAAATTCCCCCCCACACCCCCAGAATGTACCAAGATAACATTCTTCTTTCATGCCTTCATAATAAAGACTAAAAAATATCACGAAATTTTCCATATTTTTAAAGTACTTGCAGTTTCAGCCTTCTGGAAAAGGTTCTTATTGCCTAAATTTGACAGTTGAATTTGATAGGATCCAAGTTTGCATCATTTCTCTTATTCTTTATCCCCAAGACTTGACCTTTAGTCATCAACAGCACTTAACATGTCCAAGTCGATGATGAAAATGACGATGAGAGATGATGTCAGTAGAGCAACAGCATCTCAAAGTCATGCAGGACCTACTCCTGTCCAGGAGGGTTAGGAAGGCAGCAGCCCCAGATCAGGGAGGTAGATGCAATGAGCTTCCAAGGAAGAGTGTAAGTCACATGCAACCTTTCATGCATGTGGGGTGGGGTGCTGCATTGTGGTGCTGCGTCCCAGAGACTCAGCTCTTGACTAAGGGCAGAAACTCATTTCACTGTAGGTTTTTTTTCCCCCAACATCTATTCATTCATTCTCTTTTGAACTCCTCTGGGCATATGATTGAGAAGCTACTGTTGAACATGGAATGGGTGATAATATAGAATAGAGATTCAGTTTGGCATATAGAAAGCGTCCAGTAAATGGTGGCTGGATAAATTAGTACACACATTTGAACCCTTTCTTTGTCTCTAATTTCTTGAGCGACATTGGAAAGCTATTTAACCTCTCTAAGCCCAAGTTTTCTGATCTGTAAAATGGGAATGTTAGTACCGTTCTTATAGGATTGCTGTGAGGATTAAATGAACAAATGCATGTAAAAATCACAGAAAACAGTGATTTTTATAAAGTAAAATAGTAACAAAAGTAGCAGTAATCCTTGTAATAGTTGTTATTATTGGTTTTGGTATGTAATACCAATAAGATAAGATGCCTTCTAGTTATATTTTGGTATATTGAAGTTTTTATTGTATTTCTCCTCTATTGTCACAATCTAGGTTGCCCAGTACATGTCTGAGTACACTGAACGGTATCAATCAATGTTTGTTGCTGGACCCTTCCAAAGACAAAATTAAAATCTCTTCCTTTCATTCTTTGTCTAGCCCTTCAAACCATACAGCCTCTCTCATTATTCACTGGATTATCGCAGGGAATGTGATTAATGGTGGCAAACTGTTTCATGTATGGTGAACAACAGATAACTCCTATAATGCTGAAATTGTCATTTATGTCATGGGTATATTTCTCAGAAGGAAATGCTTAATGATTGCAAGAGGTTGATCTGCCCTAGCTGGAAGCAGTGACCTCCAGTGGTGTGATGAAATCTGGACAACAAAGGAAACAGGTTCTTTGAGGGAAAATGATCAAGCTCTCTAGAAACATCTTAATCTACAAAGTCCTGTATCCATTTTGTACTTATTGGTCTTACAATGGGCTACTCGTCCTGATATTCTTGCTCCTCTGTTGTCCCCATCCCCCCACCTTGATTCTGGGCTTGGCCAAGTGACTTGCTTTGGCCGATGGGCCATTAATAAATGTGATGCAAGCAGAGGCTTGATAAACACTTGCACGTGGGAACATGTCCTCTAGAAACACTTCCTCTTAGCATCCAGGCTCCAGGCTGCAAACAAGCTCCGGATCGACCACACTGAGTGATGAGAGGCCAATGGAAAGATGCTGAAGTATGAGAGCCAAATTAGACATTCCTGCCTCAGCTGAGCTCACAGCTGAAGGCAGCACTTGAATGACTGCTACACTCTACCCTCTAAGGAACAGATAAACCTCCCAGCTGAGCCCAGTCAACCACAGACTTGTGGAATAAAATCATACATTGTTATTTTAAGCCATCAAATTTGGGGTAGCTTTCTTTGTAACAACAGATAGTGGCTACTCAGTCTCTTCCCTCCCTTCCTCCAGAACCCATGGGCAGACCAAATGGAAGCTTCCCTCATATATGTCCAAAAAATACCTTGGTGTTCACAGTAGTCAGCCCATGTCTAGCCTGGGAAGAGATTAGTCATTTCCTCAGATACCTTCATTTTACAAATGCAAATCCTGAGGCTCAGAGAGAAGAAGTAACTTGTCCAAAATCACTTGTCTAGGTCTCCTGATCTAGCAGCCAATGTTCCTTCCATGAAGAGCCTTCAGAATATCTTTGGTTTCAATGGGAATTTCAAACCAAAATCATGTCATAATGTCCAATTTGTATATAACAGTTTTTATCTACTCACACAACAATCTCTGTTGGCTGGACATGATTCTTTTCGAATTTGAAAAAGAATAATCTAATTACATCATGAGAATCATGTTGTCTGTGGAAACAAATAGCTAATTTAACACAGGGAATAAAGTGCTGGCAAAAATACAAATGCGTATCTCAAGAAGAAAGAGAAATGTTAATAATTCACATTGATTCTTGTTAAAGTTACACTAGGCCTTTAAGAGTACATGTTATGCCTTACCTACTTCTGCAAACACACTCATTCAGCACCACTCTATTGGGCATTTCCCTCGTGCCAGGCACTATGGTGGACGCTGAATATACAGTGAATGAGATAGTCTTAGACCTTGAGAGCATTTGAGACGAAAGTGACTTTTTCGAGCTCACAGAGCTAGTTAGTGTTAGACCTGGGGCTATACCTGAGGGCTGGGTACCATAGTGCCTGCCAACCAAACGCACGATGGCTGTCTGGAGATGTCTCTCTGGAGTTGTCACTCATGCTTAATTTTAGTAAGTATGGCCTTAACAGGGGACATTCTCCTCAGGCCTCTATCTTCTTTTCAGATTATGGTAGTGATTTCTGAGGGCTATGTCATCGTTTACTCTAAGACTTCCTTTTATGTGTCAAGAAAACTTTCTTGGAGATTAGACTCAGCTCTTCTCTCTCTCATTCACTAAGGCAGGGGTATGATCTGTGCTATAGTGTTACAGTTGCATTCCTAAGAAGCCTTTTCAGTACAAAAAATAATCTTAAAAATCATTTTTTCAAAGAGAAAGTGTGGGAGTTGGGGCTGGAGCATTCAGACTCACAACAATAGGGTAATTTTGCCCACAGGCATTTCAATAATACCGGTGTTTTTATAGCTTTAAGTCTATAGTTATAAAGCTAGATATTCCTAGGTAAATCCAGCCTTCATTACATCTAGCTGTTGATCAAGAGGAAGGGCCTTTGCTTTTCAATCCTCATCAAGACCATCATCGGCACAAAGCTTCTTAGCCATTTTTATCACATTTTTCACCCATTGTTGGATAAACATATCCCAAAGTCACTCCAACAAAGCAGCTGACAGCAAGGTTTTTTTTCCTCTTTGTCTGTTATAATGTTAGGTCTAGCGTTACAACCATGTGCATAATGGAAATCATGTGTCCCATTATTTATTTGACAAATATTTTTTGATGCCTACATAGTCAGGCACTGGGCCAGACACCGGGGATATAGTGGGAAGCAAGCTAGACAAGTCCCTGTTGTCATGGAGCTTGCATTCCAATAGAGGAGATGGTCCCTAAACAGAAAATACCCAATATAATGTCACATGGTGTAAGTGGTAGGGAGAAAAATAAAATAAAGCAGAGAGGGACCAGAGACGGGATCAGGCTGAATCTTGGGAACAATTGAATGGACTTTGGGTTTTCTTCTGAGTGTGATGGAAGCCGTTAGAAGTATTTGAGCAAGGGAATGACCTGGTATGATTGATATTTTAGAAGACATCTCTGGCTTCTTGAGAACAGATGACAGAAGGTTCAAAGAGATAGCTGGGGAGAGTTAGGAGGCTGTTACAGCCTGGGTTCCTCCACAAAGCTGAGCCTGAAGCAAAGGCTTGTGTGTAGGTAGTTTGTTTTGGGAAGTGATCCAAGCAACAGAAGTGGAGGACTAGGGAGTAGTAGACTAGAAAGAAGGCAAAGTCAATCCAGTGGTGTGGAAGATGCTGGTAAACTCTGTAGATACCTGGGCCTATATCCCACTGGGGACCTCTAAGGCCAGGTGGGGATACACTTCTGAACTATTTAGCTCCTGCCTCCATTGGTCCAGGGTCATTCTTGCGGGTGTTAACTCCCTTGCAGTGGCAGGTTTGGGCATAAGGCAGGATGACTGAGTGGTTCCCACGAGCATCCCACATTCCAAGCAGCAGGAACAGAGCAAGAGTCTGTGGAAGTTGGTACAGTGAGGGCAGGCTGTATTCAAGAGGCATTTGATACAGAAGCTAGTGTAGCGAGAGGTGATGGGGCCTCAGGATGGCAGTGATGAGGTCGTGAGGTATGGACAGAGCCATGGGTTTTATCCAAATTACTTAGTGAAAACTTGCATTGGAATAGAAGTATCTGTATTTTCGCAGTGAAACAGACCACCTTGCGTCTGTGATGTTATCTCCACGTTCTAGGCATGCTCTCATTCCCACTCACACAGCTACCCATTTTGTAGGTGTCAAAGTTTACTATTTAAAGCAAGGAAATGGATGAAGATTTAATAACCTGCAAACAAGTCTCTTTCACCTTATATGTCTTCTGTGTTTAAAATATTTGATAGATTGTAGAGGCGAATGAAGGCAATGTCATGGGAATACACTCAAACTCGCCACATATTTGGACAGGAAAGTGCACTTTGGTTTAGACAAATGTATGAAAGCGTAGAAGACTTACAGACAATTTCAAAAATGTCTGTTAAAAGTTAAAAAACAAAAGATTATCCCTCCATTGGTCATGGTTGTTCAAGTTTCTTATATCATACTAACCCAAGGCCAGGAATACAAATTTCATGGCATGAAACTCAACATTTGGAAAAATAATATGCATTAGGGCATTTCTCAGGAAAAGAAAAACATCTGTAACTTGTTTAAAAAAAATCCCCTTTTGGATGAAGGTGCCTAGGAGAGTGATTCTGGAGAAGAGCAGTCCCCGTATTGAAGGGGTGGAGTTGAAACACATTATGGCATCAGAGGTTGCTGTGTGCCCTCTGGGAAGGGTTTCAGGATACTCTCAGGGAAACATTGTCTCCCTTGCCTAGAACGTGGCTCTTCTGCATTTTCATCATTGTCTACAGTCACTGTAAGCTTTCTGTGTCACCTTACTTGGGCAAAGCATCTGCTGCTACTACTCATTCTCATGTAATGAGCCCTCTTCTGTGCAAGCACTATGTCAAGCTCTATGCACACGTATGCATTGATAAATAACACATGTTTTCTTAGTAGATGATGTGAGAATTCTTTGTGGAGAGGGACATCTTTTGCAGAAAAGTTTCTTCAACCCACCTAGCTGTGGAAGGAAACCTCTAGGAACTGGGGGAGGATAGTGTCAGGATATTTCCAGGTTTAAAAATAAGGAGAGCTCTTGTGTTTGCAAGTAAGATAAAAGGGACATGATAAAGGATCCAAGAACTGCCGCATGTACAGGGTGAGGGGCAAGGAGGCACCCCATGGCTAGAGCCAGGAGGAGTGACTTGCGGATAAAACCTGTCTAATGGGAACACTTTCAAGTGAATCATTTGTGCTCCTTGTGCTGTAAGCCCTCCTGATGACACATCTTTATTAAAATTATGAGTCATGATTTTCAGTGAATGTTTGGTTTCAAGGTGGACTTGGAGATGACACTCTCGGGCTTCACAGACATGGAGGAGAAAAGCTAACAACTGGTTTACGCTCAAGAATCAAAAGAGTGAGCAGGTACAAACAGGGATTTGAATCCTACCTCTAAAACAATGTTTTAATTTTTCTCCACTTGCCCTTCCTGGTCTATCCTCAGCCAGCTCCATGCCCCGTGAGGCTGATCTCTATGTTCTAAGTCACCTGGGCTCCCCTGACCTCTAACTTGCAGTTGGGTTTGATCAATGAGATGGTAGGTGCTGACAGAGGATTAGAAAATGGGAGAAAAGATCAGGATGTTCATCCCCTCTCTCCTTTCCTGCCATGCTGTGGTTTTGGCAGTGGCTGGGTTTCTGTCTCTGTGGCCATCTCTCCTCTGTGTACATCTCTCACCTGGTTTCAGTTACTCTTCTCTTCTCATATCCCTTCATGCCTAGAGGTGATAATGACCTTTTGTTGGGTAGTCCCTGGATCCATCACTTATACTTGTTCCCTTAATTCTGCCCACACCTTTTGTAAACATTCTATTTCCCCTTTGAACATCTGTACCTCTTTGATTACAGAGAGCGACCCTGTGCAAGTTACTTAACTATTTTGTGCCTCTGTTTTCACATTTGCAAAGTGGGGTTGGTATTACTGTGTATCACATGGGATTGATTGTATATGTTAATTTGTCTAAGTCCCTAACAAAGTTTGCATGTAATAATATAGTAATTATATTCTTTATTACGGTAACAATAAGTAAATAACGTTTCTCATTTAATCCTTAAAATAACTCTATAATGTAGGTATTATTTTCCTTATTTTACATGTAGAGAAACTAAGACCTAGTGAAGTTTAGAGAACATAGCTGTGTCTCAAAAATCAGGTCAGATTCAGAAGCTATTTTTCACCTCATTGCATAAAATGAGGTTTCCTGCCTAGTTAAAGAAGAGAGGATAAATGGTAAGATTAATAGCTTGGAAAAAACATACTGAAATACCCTGGTGATGATGGACTATTCAGCAGATTTGTTTTTAAAGAAACCAATCTCCTAGAAATGACTTTGGATAGTAGAAAGAACATTTATCAATGTCATGTCAATCATGTCTTAAAATATGGCTTTCCCACCCCCCCCCAAAAGAGCTTGTCACTTATAGTTTTATTTCTTTAAGCCAATTGTTTCTTTTTCCTTTGGTTTATGGACCTTTCCTTTTAAGTATGCTTTTATGTCTTTGAGCCTTGATTCTGGTAAAGGACTATTTCCATCTTCCTTATTGCTCACTGAAAAGATCTGAAGTCCTGTGACTAATGAACACTTCTCACTCTCATTTTCCAAGGTAGGGCTTTTGCCAATGGAAAAGTGAAACTGGAAGGGCTCAGTTTCACATTAAACCTTCATTGAGAGACCTGACTGTTGTGTGAGGGGAGACAAGGAGACAATGAATGTAATCAAACTGGATTTGTCTAAGCCAGTGATATAGCATCTCCTGAAACTTCCTTTGAAGGAAATAAATTCCTTTTGGCTTCTACAGCTTGGGGGAGGTATTATCTTGCAGACCGAAAACAAAATGATGGGCCCCAGACAAAGACAACCTGGTAAAATGTGTGTGCCAAGTTCTAGTCAACAGTATCCCTGCAGCCACTGGACCAGAAAGAGGAAGTGCAGGGTGGCTGTGTCAGAAAGGAGATTGGCCAGAGGTATCAAGAATGATGGTTCTAGACATCAGCAAGATAGCCAAGCAAGATGTCCTTCGTTCATATTTCCCCCTCAACAACAACAATTTGGCATCCATCCACAAACAAAAGTGCCTTTATGGGGGCTGTGGGATCCAGCACCATATGCCAAGGGACTCAGGAAAAGTATCACCCACCTGTGCATTAGGTAATAGTCATACAGACCTCAGTCTCAATTGTAGACCCTATAGTGGCCTGTGAACCAGCTCCAGTCCCTCCTGGCCATTGTCTGCGAGACCTGGAGAATCAGGGCTGTCTTAGACAATCCCTCATGGGTGAGACAGTCTTTGTGGATGCTCAGGAGTCCAGCAGAAAATTTCCAGCACACCACTGGAGCAAAACGAGCAAGCAAGCAAGCAAGAAAGCAAACAAACGTGTCTGGATGCTTTGGAGAGGGTAAGAGGGCCAGTTTAACTTTACTTGTCAACCTTCCCCCAAGGCAGCACAGCTCAGTGCCAAGAGAGCCCTTCTCAGCTGTGATTTCTCCTGGGGTAGGTGGGGGGGAAAGAATTTGAGTGAGCACCCAGCTCCCCAATTGTGCAAGACTCTGCCAAAGAGGCCCACTTCTTTCCCATCCCACCCAGAAGAATTAATATTGTTAAAATGTCCATACTATCCCAAATCAACTATAGATTCAGTGCAATCCCTGTCTATGGTATTCATCATAGAATCAGAAAAAACAATCTTAAAATTCATATGGGACCACAACAGACCTCGAATGGCCAAAGCAATCTTGAGAAAGAAGAACAAAGCTGGAGGCATCACACTTACTGATTTCAAACTATATTGCAAAGCTATAGGAATCAAAACAGTATGGAACTGACATAAAAACAGAGACATAGATCAATGGAACAGAATTGAGAGCCTAGTAATAAACCCCTGAAGATACACTGAACTAATATTTGACAAGGGAGCAAAGAATACTCAATGGGGAAGGGATAGTCTCTTTAATAAATGGTGTTGGGAAAGTAGAGGAATGAAATTGGATCTCTATTTTACACCACTCAAAAAAATTAACTTGAAATGGACTAAAGACCTAAATGTAAGACCTGAAACTATAAAACTCCTAGAAGGAAACATAGGGAGAAAGCTCCTTGACATTGGTCTTGGCAACAATGTTTTAGATATGACACCAAAAGCACAAGCAACAAAAGCAAAAATAAATGAGACTATATCAAAATAAAAAAAAACTTCTACACAGCAAGAGAAATGATAAACAAAATGAAAATGCAATCAATTGAATGGGAGAAAATATTTGCAAACCATCAATCTGATAAGAGGTTAATATTCAAAATACATAAGAAACTCATACAACTCAATAGCAAAAAACCCAAACAATCTGATTAAGAAATTGAAAGAGGAACTAAATAGACTAAATCTTTTCCGAAGAAGACATCCAAATTGCCAACAGTACATAAAGAAGTGCTCAACATCACTAATAATCAGGGAAATGCAAATCAAAACCACAATGAGATATCACCTCACATCTGCTAGAATGGCTCTAATTTAAATAGATATAATAAGTGCTAGAGAGGATGAAGAGACAAGAGAACCCTTGTGCACTGTTGGTGGAAATGTAAATTGGTACAATCACTATGGAAACAAGATGGAGGTTTCTCAAAAAATTATAATAGAAGTACCATGTGATCTAGCAATCCCACTTCTGGGTGAATATTCAAGAAAATGAAACCAGGATCTTGAACATATATCTATACTCCCATGCTCATTGCAGCATTATTTACAGTAGCCAAGATATGGGAACAATCTAAGTGTCCATTAATGGATGAATAGATAAAAATGAGGTTATATAATAATATTCCATTGTATGTATGTGTGTGTGCACATATGAGAAAGAAGGAAATCTTGCCATTTGAACAATATGGATGGACCTTGAGGGCATTATGCTAATGCTAATGCCTTGAGGGCATTTTGTGGTGAAATAAATCTGACAGAGAAAGACATACTGTGTGATATCACTTATATATGAAATCTAAAAAAGCCAAACTCATAGAAACAGTGGAATGGTGGTTGCCAGGGGCTGAAGGGTTGGGAAAATGGGGAGACATTGGTCAAAGTTCTAACAAACTTGGATTTAGAAGATGAATAATTTCTGGGGATCTAAAGTACATCATGGTGTCTGTAGTGAACAGTGCTATATTACATATTTGAAAGTTGCTAAGAAAGTATATCTTAAACGTTCTCACCTCAAATAAGAAATAGTAATTATGTGAGGTGTTAGTTAATCCTACTGTGGTAATAATTTTGCAATATGTGCATGTCAGAATGATGTTGTACACCACAAATTTACACAATGTTAAACATCAATTATATCTCAATAAAGGTTAAAAACAAAAGATTCTGTCCTAAAAGGGTATTGAGGGTAGAAAATTAGAAATTAATTAAATGTGAATTGGGAAAAGGTATACACACACCCATGCACACACACACACACACACACATATATATATATATATAAAATCTCCCACGGAGAAAAATTATCCACTTGAATCCTAACAGGGGAAAGATTAGATAGCATGAGAGAAAAGCCAAGCATAGTACATTTGACTTGACAAGGCTTTGGACAGAGGTCATTATTCACTTGTCTCTTTGTATAAATTCATACCTAATTCACCAACCTCCTTCCTTTCAATATCCCCACTAAACTTGGCTGGTATGGGGTGGTGCCTGCATTAGCACATGCCAGGGGCATTTTGATAAGAAACAATCTTCACATCTCAGTGACAAGTACAGTAAAGTTTATTTCATGTTCGCTTCATGGTCCAAGGAAGATCAGTAGAACAGATTTGCAAGATCTATTTCCTTTTGTCTTAAAAACTGTTTAACCAGTCCTTTTCCCCCTCCCCTAAACTATAGGAGCTGTATAACCAGGAAGAGTCATTGCCAGTGTGGTTGTTGGCTCCATCATCACCAACACCACCGCCACCAACAGGGGAACAAGAGCAACTACTGTTCCCTGAGTGCTACTGTATATCAGTTACCACGGCAAACATCGCACATAGTTTATCTCATTGATCCTTTACAAGGAATGAAGGAATGATCATTAGAAGGAATGTATTATTTACTCCCATTTAATAGGTTAGGAAATCGAGGCTTAGAATCACATAGTAAAGTGGAGCTGGAACTCAGACCCATATCTATTTAAGTCCTAAGTTTTATATTCTTTACCACTTCTTATGTGTACTTTACCATAGCATGTGGTAGCATGCTATGTCTTAAAAATAGAGAAGAAAATGGAAAAAGGTAAAAGGAGACCGTCAATTCAATTCACTTTGCCTTTAGAAGTGGAGAAAGCACTGGAAGATTTAGTTAATTCTTAGGAACTGAATTCATTGTCACCCTGGTGCCTAACTCCTGCAGTCTGAGTTTGCTAGCACACAAGCTATCTCTTTTCCTCACCTACCCAGCAGTGAAACTCAAGCCTTTCCTGGATTTGCATGGAAGCCTCACTCACACAAAGCCATGTATGTATTTACTAGATTTTACTGAAACTTGAGACATGGTGGAGACATAGAAGAACAGTTTATGTTGTCAAAAAGCAAAGAACTTCAAACTGAACATCAGGTATCCCTGTTCCCTGACACCCCTCCCCCAGGTCCCGGGACCTTGCACTGGGTGCTTCTCCCTAGCTTCAGGCCACCTTCTCTCCTGGCCCCTTTCACCTTCTGTCCTGGATTGCTCCCCAAACTGCACATTTTTCTTATTCTGTTAGGTAGAGCCATTCTGTTTTCTCCAGCTTCAAATTCACCTTCATGTTCACCTTTGTGAATCCAAGCCATCAAGGTACTCAACAGAGCAAAAGTGCTTTTTCCATATAACAAGTTCTACCTTGCCTCGAAGACAGATGGTAAAATTTCCTGTCCTACCCTCTCTAGAGCCACCACCCTGGGGAGACTGGGCTCATTCCTGCCAGCACCTGGCAGAGGCTAGCTGTAACCCTGGCATCCCACCCCTCTCCTGACAGCCTGAATCAAGCAGATCCCCTGGAGACTAATTTGACTGGGTCTGGATCTCTGCCTCCTGCTACTTCTGGGCTGGGCTGAGGTTTCTGGAACTCAGGGGACTGCTTTGGGTTTCTGGGCTCCTTAAAGGGCATTTATCACCCTATGAAAACTGCTTATTGAAGGAAACGGTAGGACAGCTTCCCCTTTAAGAGTCTAGCCATGGGAAGTTTGATCCACCTGGGGAGTTTGGATGCGAAAGCCTGTAGACTTTGAGATGGTGGGTCCAGCCTGGTTGGCAAGGCAGTAACAAGGCCAGAGGGAAGATGTAGCCCCTCAAACTCTGAGGACAAGTTCCTGGTGCTCAGGAGAGTCCAAGGAGGGCTCTGTAAAAAATAATGACAGCAGTTAAGCCATTCAGAGGTCCAGTTTTGAGTCGAAATTCCAGATTTTGCTTTTTTTTTTTTTTCACTCTTGAGGTTTGGCTCACCGCTTTTCCCCCCTCTCCTGGGGTCCTGTTGGCACATGAGTGTTGTTAAGGCTTCCTGGGGGTTGGGTGAAGGGTGACCATGTCAAAAAGGAAGGCTAATTGGTTGGAACTCCCCCTCCACCCAATCCAGCTGGCCTGAATCTCCTTGGTTTTTAGTTCTTCATAAAGTGTCTTGGCTTTGGTAGCCAAAGACCAAAGGAATTCAAATTAGGTCTTTTCTTGCTGTCAGTGCTGTTTTGCCCTAGTTTGTGAGGTAGACAGGAGCAGGGTGCCATTGGGACATTTTGCTCCCTACCTGGACCTGGAGCCCAGTTAAGTCCTCCTACAGAGTAATTCTAGGTGGTGACACCCCTAAAGCAGGAATGGCAAAGTCTGGGCACATGTGAGGCTCTTCCCACTCTCACACTTGTGACAGAAATTACTAATGGACCATGGCATTTTTTTTTTTTTCCCCCAGCTGGGCAGAATTTCATGAGACCTCTTAACACAGCTGTCGCAGCAGCTACTATTAGTAATCGAGGTCAGCATAGTTGTCCTAACCCTAAATTGCTCTGAGGCCCAGAGGCATTGCCTTCTTGGTAGGGGATTGGCCAAAGGCAAGGTTAATTGGATAAATTATAGGTTTGCTTCTGAATCTACCCCAGGCCTTCAGGGCTTCTCCTACATTCCTTTTTCTCTCCCTCATTTACCTCCACACCTCGTCTCCTTCGAAATACCCCCTAGCTTCCCAGTGAAGGTTCTCTGATTTCCAAGGTACCAGCTGTCAGTGAGGAAAGGACCCATCTCATCCAACTGAGACTCCCTCAGCCAGAAATTTATACCACTTACAGGGAATCTTTTGGGTTAGGCCCGCAGTTAAAATGAAAAATATGTTATCTAGAAGAAACTGAGCTGTCTAGAGTTTCTGGAATGTTGAGTGGGTGACAGCAGAGTGGTTAAGACTCAGGGTGCTGGAGCAGATAGAGCAGGACTCAAATTGCAGCTGGACCACTTGCTGGGTGACCTTTGAGAAGTTATTTGAACCTCTTAACATCCACTTTCTCTGCAGTAAAATAATAAGTCCTTATCTTCTGTTGTATTGTGAGGATAAAATGAGTTCACGCCTGTAAGGTACTTGGCATAGTTTGGCAAATTCTGGGCACACATGGGAGTCACATCCCAACATGTGGCAGATGTTATTAACAGACCAAGGTACTCAATAAATTTGTGCTGATTTTAGCCTCTACTTGTTATCCACTTGACAAAAAAGGTGACATTAGTTCTCCAAGGTCACACAGCTAATAAGGAACAGAACTGGGCTTTGATGCTTTCTAGTTTACCTTAGAACAGCTATGCTGCTCTTCAGTTTCCTGGAGGGAGAAGTAGCTTCCTCACTTATAAAATGGACATAATATAATTTATCTCGTGTGTTATTGTAAGGATTAAATGAGCCAGTGCTTGTAGCACCTATCATAACAGATCAAGGCTTGTGCTATCAAATATTTGTTATCATCATTGTTACGTTTTTCTGAATCTGCTCTCTCCTCCCCAGCACCTGGCACTGTAGTTGGCACATCCCAGGTGTTCTGTATGTGTGCATAGCTCTGTTGCGGCAACATATGGTATCGTTGCTCTAGTAAGGGTGGAGGAACAGAGGACTGTTGGGACCGAGAACTCTGGCTGACCTTCTGGTAACCTCATAAACAATTCCAGGAAACCTCTTTCTAGCTACCTTGGGAAAAACTTGGACAAGTAGCTCAGCCAAGCAAGGATCAGAAGCTTTTCCTCATCCCTGCAGGATCTCAGCCATTTGTGGCTATCCTGTAGGGGCTGGTCTTCTAAAGGGTCAGTGAGATAAGACCTGTTCTTCTTACGTACATGAGGGAATAGCTCCTAGGCCTCCTGTGTATGAAAAAGGCAGATGATTGAATCCTGTAGGAAAGATTTCATTAACTATTGTGTCTCTACTATTAACACCCAATGCCTGGAATAGAACTCTTCTGTTGAGATTGTTAGGAGAGGTGTGTTTTCTCACTGAGAGTTCCAAGAAAAGTAGAATACCCTGAGCTTTGGTCTGAACAGTACTCAGACAAACGTTAATACGATTTATTATCCAGATGATTATACTTCCCCATCCGTGGGAGGGAAATCACTGTGATTTGGGTAGTTTTCCTTAAGCTCTTAGTGTTCATTTCCTTCTTAAAAACATGTTAGCTCCAGTGATGGCAACTTTATATCTCTATTGGCCAAAGGAAAGCAGTATGCCTTGCTTCCGGTCTGCACATATCTGTTATGCTTCACGGTTCACCTATTTTTTATTTTTTTAAAGAAGTTAAGCTTTTAATTCCCAAGTAATGGCAGATTTACAGAAAATTTGTAAAGATAGTGCAGTTTCCATATACCTTCATCCAACTTTCCCTAACATCTTACTTAATCATGGTACATTTGTCAAAACTAAGAAATTAGCATTTGTACCCTGCTATTAACTAAGCTATGGACTTGAAAAAAAATTTTTTTTTTTACTGGTTTTCCACAATTGTGCTCTTTTGCTGCATGATCCAATTCAGGATTTCACATTGTTTTAAATTATCATGTTTCTTTAGTCTCCTCTGATCTATGACAGTTTGGGTCTTCCTTTGTTTTTTCAATGACATTAACAGTTTTTTGCAGACCAGATTTCTATTTTGGTTTGTCTGATGCACCTATTTAAGTAAACTTTAAAATTTTACTGTATCTTATTTTAGATTTACAAAAATTGCAAAGATAGGACAGAGAGTTTTTATATACCACACCCAGTTTTTCTTATTAGTAACAAGTTACATTATTATGGTTTGTCACAATTAATGAACCAATATTAATACAGTGTTATTAACTCTGTAGTTTATTCAGATTTCCTTAGTTTTTACCTATTGTCCTTTTTCTGTTCCAGGATCCCATCCAGGAAACATTACATTTAGTTGTTATGTCTCCTTAGGCTCCTCTGGTCTGTGGCAGTTTCTTTGACTTTCCTTGTTCTTACTGATCTTGATAGTTTTGAAGAGTACTGGTTAGGTATTTTGTAGAATGTCCCTTCGCTGGGATTTGTCTGACATTTTTTTCATAATTAGACTGCCCCCCACCCCCACCCCCCAAAGGAAAACTATAGAGGTAAAGTGCCATTCTTATCTCATCTATAAAAGGTACGTACTGTCAGCATAATTGATCACTGTTGGCGTTGACCTTGATGCCTTGGCTCAGGTGGTATTTGTCAGGTTTCTTCGCTGTAAAGTTACTCCTCTCCTCCCTCTCCCACCCCACCTTTCCATGCTTTTTATAAGAAAGTCACTGTGCACAGACCACATTTAAAGAATGGGCAGTTATGCTCCACTTCCTTGAGGGCCGAGTAATACGTACATTATTTGGAATTCTACTCCATGTAGGATTCGTCTTATCTCTTCAGTTTTTTGTTTATTTAAACAGTATGGACTCATTGATATTTATTTTATACCTTTGGTTATGATCCAGTATTATGTTACTTATTTTGCTCAAATTCTTCCAACCTTGGTCATTGGATGCTCTATCACTTGGCTCCTGTATAGTTCCATCATTGTCTTCTATTTAGTTTCTGGAGGACTCTTTACTTTCCAGCATTACTAGATGCTTCAGGCTCATCTTATATAATTCCTGTCCCAGTTCTAAAATCAGTCATTTCTCCAAGAAGCCCTGGTTGCTTTTATTGGAAAATGGTACTAGAAACCAAGATCTGGGTGCTAGGTAAGCTCATTGTTACTGGGGTGTTGTTGCTTTGAGGCCTTCTTGTCTGCCCGAGCAAGGAAATCTATGTGTATAGTAAGCATTTTACTCTTAATATTTCCACATATAACTATATCTATTATGAAGCCAAATATGAATTCATATTTATGTCTCCAATTCTAATCCAACCTTGTCTCTTTGCTTATAAACTCTCCAACAGTAAGAAACCTGGATTCTACCATTTGTTATTTTTTATTTGATTGTAAATTCCAGTATATATGTACAGTGGTTAGAGATCTGTTAACCTATATCCCAGTGGGAAACAACTTTATCAGCTAGAGTAAAGTACTATGTGCAGTTTCTTCTTCCCTTAGTCTTATACTCTCCACTCATTTCCAAAGTTATTTAGGTCAGCACCTTTCCCCCATCCCCTTCACTGATTTTCTTTCATGCATTTGCAGTTCAGTTGGATTTTTTGGTCACATTCTGCATTCCACCTGGGATTTCCCTGATAATTCCTTCTAAATAATTTATTTCTAATTTGCACATATTAAAAAGTTTACTTTTTATGCTGAAAAACTCTATGAACTTTAATACAAAGTGTTTCCCATTTATTTTTTCTACTTGCCATTATGGTAGAATGTTAAGGAATTTAAAAAATTACTTTCACACAAATATAGGGTGTATCAGAGAGTCTGGGCCAAGATGGAGGAGTAGAGAGACCCTGAGCTCACCTCCCCTCACAAGCACACCAAAATCACAACTATCTTCAGAACTACCATTGATGAAAAAGACTGGAACCTACCAGAAAAGATCTTCTACAAATAAAGACATAAAGAGGGAACCACAATGAGATGGGTAAGAGGGGCGGACTCATGATATAATCAAATCCCATAATCCCAAGATGGGTGACCCCAAAACTGGAAAATAATTAGATTGCAGAGGTTTTCCTACAAGAATGAGAGTTCTGAGCCCCATGTCAGGCTACCTGGCCTGGGGGTCCAGCACTGGGAGAATGAGCCCCCAGAGCATTTAGATCTGAAGGCCGGGAGGCTTAATCGTAGGAACCCCACAGGACTGGGGGAAATAGAGACTTCACTCCTAAAGGGCGCACACAAAAATCTCACACACTGAGACTCAGGGCAAAGGGAAAAATTTGATAGGAGCCTGGGCCAGACCTACCTGCTGGTCTTGGAGGGTCTCCTGGAGAGGTGGGGGGCAGCTCCAGTACACTCTAGAGACATGGACACTGGTGGTAGACATATTGGGAACATTCAGCTATGTGAACACTGCTGTTGGTGGCTGCCATATTGGCTCATTAGTGCCAAGACCTGGTCCCACCTAACAAACTGTAGGCACTAGTGCTGGGATGCCTCAGGCCAAAAACTAACTTGGTGGAGACCCAGCCCCGCCCATCAGCAGACAGGCTGCCTAAAGACCTCCTGAACCCACAGCTACCTCTGGACACTCTCCTAGACCAGCCCTCCTACACTGTTGGTGGGATGTAAATTGATGCAGCCACTATGGAGAATAGTATGGAGGTTCCCTAAAAAACTAAAAATTGAGTTACCATATGATTCAGCAATTCTACTCCTTAGCATATATCTGGAAAAGACAAAAACTCTAATTTGAAAAGATACATGCACCCCAATGTTCACTGCAGCACTATTTACAATAGCCAAGATATGGAAACAACCTAAATATCCATCAACAGATGAATGGATAAAGAAGATGTGGTACATATATACAATGGAATATCACTCAGCCATAAAACAGAATGAAATATTGCCATTTGCAGCAACATGGGTGAACCTAGAGATTATCATACTAAGTGAAGTAAGTCAGAAAGGCAAATATCATATGATATCACTTATATGTGGAAGCTAAAAAATGATACAAATAAACTTATTTACAAAACAGAAGCAGACTCACAAACATAGAAGACAAACTTATGATTACCAAAGGTGAAAGGGGGCAGGAGAGAAAAGTTAGCAGTTTGGGATTAACAGACACACACTACTATATATAAAATAGATAAACAAGGACATACTATATGGCACAGGGAACTATATTCAATATCTTTTAATAACCTATAATGGAAAAAGAAAAGAATCTGAAAAAGAATAGAGATATATATATATATGTATAACTGAATCACTTTGCTTCACTTAAAAAAAGATGTATCAGAGATTGCATTTAACTCGTTAATTACTAAAGGAAAATGTAAGATGCTTAAACTACTCCAAAGAATCTAAGTATCCCATATTAGATTAAGTGTGCTAAACTATATATAAAACTGGTTATCTATATATCCAGTAGGTCCATAAGTCCTAAATTCTGAGATTATCTGTTCCATGGAAAAGAAATTATTTTCATCTCAACCATACAAAAATATACAAGCTAACTTCTGCCCCAACAGAGCTGTAAAATACCTCAGGCAATAGATTGTTAAGAAGAGCACTGCACTGAGAGAACATCCAGGAACTGTTTTTTCAAGTTTTAGATAGCTTTTCAGACACTGAGTTGGTGAAAAAATGAATCTGAGGTGTCTAACAAAACCATCGAAATGGAAATGGGACAAAAATTAGGAATGAGATAAATTTAAGAGAGAAAAGTAAGGATAGAGTGAATCCAGGGGTAAAGCTATACTTAGAAATTTATACCTGAAAAATGTATATAACTCCTAAGGAAGGATGGCAAATTCTACTACAAGGTTTCTGGCTCTCAAAGCAAAGAGGGAGCTAGGGAACTCCGAAGATTTTTATGTTTATAGATGGTTCTGAAATACAGACTTTGGGTCTGATTTTTCATTAGGACAATAAAAGAGAAACTGTTGTTTAAAGTGTTGGCAGAAATGTCTGTAGCTTCAGAAGCAGAAACTTATGGAACTAAAGATGACCTCAGAACCTAAGTGTTCTTAGGCTTTTCTGTCAAACTCTACTCTCTCTTGGGTCCTTCTAGCCAGAGCCCTTTATTAGTTAGACCAAGGCCATGGGTCCAAATCTGCTGTAAGCCAGACAGAGCAGAGATAACTCTCTGATGTTGCCCACTACAATGTGTCTGGCTAGGTTAACTTTCTATAGATATCACTTGAAGACGTGATAAGGTTGTGTTAATGGTGATAAAATATTAAATCCCCACCAAACTGCCTATTACTATAGCTGGTGTTCCCAATCTCCTGCGAGTCCTAAGGGGTGGGAGACTAAGAATTGACAAGAAAGCTCTTTAGGCAAGGAACAGGGCTCAGAACAGAACAGAATAAAAGGTCAGCCATGGAAGAATCAGAAGCCTGTTCTTTGCCTGGTGTTGCTTCTAGATTGTTTTGACATTTTCTTGTTTAATCTCCCTATTGTCTCTACATTTTAGCTATAGGTCCTTTTGAAACGTCCAGCCTTTGTTCCTTTGTCTGCGTTTAGGATGTACAGATGGGACATACTGAGTCTCTAAAGGTGGCATCCAAATTAGGAGAGAACTCTTAGAGGGAAGAAAAAAAATATCAGAGGGCAAACATGGAGGTTACCTGTGTGGCTGCACCTTCCCCAGAGCTGCACTTCCAGGAGCACATCTCTGCTCTGGTTTTAGAAGGAAAACTTTATAATCGGTTCTTTTAAGGGTGATTCCCTTACTGTGTCCTTATGTAGAGCTGGAGTTGAGATCCTTTTTGCCTGAATCATCATCTCTCAGTCTAGAAGCGCTGTGGGATTTCTTCCCTGTACAGGATGAACAGAAAATGGCTTTTCTCTTTGAAAGGGTGTTGGAAATACAATCCCTTCACTGGTCTCGAATTCAGGCAGATCATTTCCAAGATAAGTATTTTTTATTGAACTGTTTTCGTCTTCCCAGTGAGGTCACCACTCTGTTTCCCAGGGAGGTCTCCCACAGGGGAACATCACACCATCCCGCTCAGCCCTGGAGATCCTATCTGACTGCCCTGGCACGTGTCCCGAGCCTGAGACATGGTGAGAGCACATACTGCTCTTCCTCTTCTCACCCACAGAGATGTGAGTCTCAGCACTTTGGGTAACAGTTTTGTGGTTTACAGATGGTGAGAGGTACTCATGGAATCGAAGGAGCAATCGTTTTAGCTGAGGGTGATGTTTAAACCCCAAATGTTGGGTTTAAGGCTGCAAAAACTCAGAGGAATTTTCCATTTTCATCGGTATTTCTATATGATAAATTACTGTAACAATTAGTTCCTGGAACATTCTGAAGGCCAAGGTAACCATGCCTTTCATAGGAGAAAATTCTAAACATCACGAAAATCTAGTCACATATATGCCCAGGTACATTTTTTTCATTATTTACACTACCACCACCACAAAAAAACAATAAAACAAAACCTTACAGCTGCCTAAAAATGTCTCCATATTTCCTGGGATTTTACTTACAAAAGATATTTCTGAGTTAAGAAGCCTTCTCTCTAACATTATAGATTATCATCTATATGAGATAGCGAACATTCACACTTTGGTGTTTAGTTATACAACTTTTTTTCCCCCTAACATCCTTTGGATCAGCCCCTAAGGAAATGAGTTTTATTGGAATGAGTGGGAGTCAGGGTAGGAAGAACTTTAAGTGAGGACACTGGACCATATCTAAGAATCTCTTCAGCCTTAAGACTTTGCCCTTGAGATATTCTTTCCTTAAAATAAAGTGTATGTTCTGTATTTAAACCAATCTGGAGTATAATATGTGGCTATATTAATTCACACCTGAGGATAGTCACCTAATAGAAACAGGGTCTCCAGTTCAGTTTAGGGAGCAACAAGACAGCAGTTAAAGGAGGGAGAGGTAGCCACTGTTATTTTCAAGAAAAGGGATGAGGAAGTCCTGGATAGACAAGAGGAATAAGATCTTCATTTTCAGCAAGGAAGTCTTGGTCTGATGGAGTCTAGCCAGCAACAGTGTCAGGCAAGGGACAGTGTGGTCCTTGCTATTGGAAGGGCCAGAGATGACTTTGAGAGCCCAGTGGAAGGACATCTAACTCAGACTCATTCCAGGAAAAGATTCTTGGCGGAGACAACACTGGAACTGAGCTCTGTGAGCTTAAATAACGAGCCAGGTAAGGAAGCAGGAGTGGCAAGCAGCACTGAGGTCCTTCTGGGTACTTGGAGTGGCATGATTGAAAACCGAGAGTGAGAGTTCTAGGCCAAATTGGCCAAATTTAAAATTTAAAAATGGGAAAGCAGTGTACGGTTAGGCCATTCAAGATGGCCGTTCTCTTGGTCTCTGTACATCCCCTGCTCGACCAGTCCCAGCATCACTCACAGGACTATCTAATCCTCTTAATTATAGGGCTTCATTAGCCCCTGGTAACTGATGAGCCCACCTGACATCAATTCCCCCTATAAATGGTAGCCTCCGTCTCCCCTGAGTAGTTTTGGGCCAAATTCATATTATGCTTATGCCTGGTGTGGCACAACTTCTTAAAAAAAGAAAAAAAAAGAAATCCTTATTTTAAAAAAAAAGATTCTACCAGTTTATTGTTTTATTTCCCTCTGTTAAAGAAAGCCTTGTGCGCTTGCTAAGGAATGTGTATTTTCTCCTACAAGCAACGGGGAGCTATTGCAGGCATTTGAGCAAGGAGGCAGTTGTACTCAGACTTGTGTCTCAAAAAAGTTGTTCTGGCAGGAGGTGGAAGGAAGATAACAAGGGGCAAGAAAGGAGGCAGGGAGCTCAAATAGGAAGCTATTGATGTTTTCTAAATAAGAAGTAATGGCTTGGGCTTCCTGGTGGCTCGGTGGTTGAGAGTCCACCTGCTGATGCAGGGGACGCGGGTTGGTGCCCCAGTCCGTAAGATCCCACATGCTATGGAGCGGCTGGGCCCGTGAGCCATGGCCGCCGAGCCAGCGCGTCCAGAGCACAGGCTGCGGAACGGGAGACGCCACAACAGTGAGAGGCCCGCGTAACGCAAAAAAAAAAGTAATGGCTTCAACTAAAGGGAGTGGGATGAGGAAATGGTGGGGATGGGATGGATCTTTTTATAATATTGTCAAAGGATATAGGAAGACACCAGTTGCTTCTATCTTTAACACTATGGTCCCTTAGAGCAGAGCCATAATTTAAAAGGCCTTTGTTTCTGGTAACAGATCTTCCTTTTTGTCAAATAAGACACCTTTTCTGGAGAAACTGGTGTTAAGCTAAAGTCTACATGATGCTGACACACACACACACACACACACAAACCCTCCTTACTCTTGTTTGGAAAAATAAACAGCTCTCCTTGGACCCACTCAACTTGCCAGAGAGCTAAGCAGTTTCCACTCCCACTTAGAGTCACGGTCTGAGACAGAGGGCCATCAAAGGCCAGCCCCGAACTAGAAGCAGCTGGGAGAGGATTCTTGCCAGAGACCATCTTCCGAACTTCTTGCTTTTCAGTGATCAGAGAGAGGTTGAATGTTCAGAGAAAGTATATCTAATGCCTTAGTCACAACTCAATCAAATGAAATGGCAATTCAACGAGTGTCTGCCTTGTGAGGGATGAAAGGAGCAGCTTCCAAGAGCTCCATACCAGCCTTGCACGGAGGGGAGGCCCTGAGGAAGGGATGCGGTCCTTGCTCAAAAGGGTTTGGACAGAAAGCAGAGAAAAAAGACTGAGTTGAAGTTTCCTCCTTTAGTATCACACAGTAGGCTTGGAGAATAGATGGAGATCTCTAGGATTTGCATGAACTGGGAGGCTAAAGAAAAACTATGAATTTATAGTAGAGAGAAGAGCATTTTTAAAAATAAATTTACTTATTTTAGGCTGTGTTGGGCCTTCGTTGCTGGGTGCAGGCTTTCTCTAGTTGTGGTGAGCAGGGGCTACTCTTTGTTGTGGTGCGCAGTATTCTCATTGTGGTGGCTTCTCTTGTTGTTGGAGCACGGGCTCTAGAGCACACGGGCTTGTTGCTCTGCGGCATGTGGGATCTTCCCGGACCACGGCTCTAACCCATGTCACCTGCTTTGGTAGACGGATTCTTAACCCCTGCACCACTAGGGAAGCCTGAGAAGTGCGTTTTTGTTAGCTAGGACTTAAACTTGATATTCAACAAGTATCAGTAATTCGCTTAGTATGCTGCGTGTTTTTTATAAGCATAAGATGTCACAGCAGAGTAAATGACTCTGGTGGGGAAAGCCCAGACATTTACATGGAAAAATGCTGACATTAATGCAAGGAATAAAGGCTAATAGCAAACAGAATCTGTTGGTGCTGGTGAAGGGAGCAGGTGCTTCAGGAAGACAGTCTAGCAGTGAAAGCCAATTTTTGACTTGTTCTTATCTCCAAATGATACCACCGAATCACAGAGCTTCACTGACATGACTGGAAGAAGGCTTTGTACATCATAGAGGTTTACAGTTTGGTTTCCTTACCAGGCCACATTGCCTACACAATGTATGATCAACACATTATTTGTTTTTTAAATAAATATTGAAATTATATTGTCAATTGCACATTTTTGTTGTATTGTGGCTTTGCATGTATATGAACATCTGTTAAACAAAACATTTCAAGTTGGTGACATAGTTTTATAATCCTGTTTGTTGGGCTGCATCCTGCAGGCCTGCAAACCTTGTAGTTGCCCAGCCTTGAGAACAAAGAAAGAGCCTGGAGGCAGCGACAAAGGCATCAATGGTTTCCTCCACAGGGAATCTTACCAGTCTGAAGCAAAACGTCCTGGAGTGACACCCCACTGTGCGCAGCAGATAGGCGAGCAGGACAGAGCAGGAATCCTCCCTACTCGGGGGAGACCGAGGCTACCATTTATAGGGGGAATTGATGTCAGGTGGGCTCATCAGTTACCAAGGACTAATGAAGCCCTATAATTAAGAGGATTAGATAGTCCTGTGAGTGATGCTGGGACTGGTCGAGCAGGGGATGTACAGAGACCAAGAGAACAGCCATCTTGAACGGCCTAACCGTACACTGCTTTTTCCATTTTTAAATTTTAACTTAATTTTTGTACTAAACTAGGCAGCTGCAGATAGTGAACGTGAATCTGTCATCTCAGAGCTCCAGATCGCAACGCAGGAAATGTTAGGGCTGATTAATTACCAAATAATAGTAATTACTCTTTATTGAAGACCTATTATGAACCAGTTACTTTACCCATATTCTTTAAAATTAAAACAAAATGTAAAGAAAATGCACTTATAGAAGAAACTACAGAGAAATCAGATGAGGAAGAAAATAAAGTTACTGTAACACTGCAGAAAATCCCATCACTGGAGACCCCTGTTGGAAGGCAACCGTATGATCTCAGAATCATGATAGCACAACATTGGACGAGGCACCCACACAGCTTTGCTCTGGTCCATGGGGCGGAGGGCACGGGAGAAAGATGAGGAAGATGTTGTTTAAGGGGATGAAGCTGAGAGAGGTGTCTGCAGTACCAGGCGCTGATCACTGCCAAGGGACTGTAATTCTGAGGTACCAGCAAGGACAAGGGCCTCCCAGAAGTGGGGAGGAAGGCAGGGTGACTTTTGTCTCAAGCTGGCTGCCCTTTAGAAAGTGCCCCCAGTCTTTCCTTTCAAATGTTCACTTTTCCTGGTGAGATGCCCCGGGCTCCTACTCACACCTAATAATGAGGACCTGGACTGAGAGCCTGCTATCCCCTCCTGCCCGGGAGGCAGAGGCAGGGCCAGCTGTGCTTTTGCTCAGAGACCCACACCACAGAGCTTGTCTCTCCTTCCCCTCTGATTTTGTTCCTCTGCTGACGGTTTATTGTATTTTCATTATGCGATTCTCTTTCCCAGTCCTACCAAAGTCAGGGAAAATATTTCTCCTGGTGGAGACATCTTCTTTTACTGAAGTGCTTCCAGGAGAGGTATAGTTTAAAGGCCACAAGACACTGGGTTTAAAGCAGGACCTTCGTGAGCCCTACATTTGCTGACTTTTGGAGGCCACGTCACACAATATATCAAACACACCAGCTGCATCCATACCCCCCATAAAGCATACTTTTTAAAGAATTTTTGTCAAGATTTTTATACTTGTGTTTTAGAAATTATTGGGCACTACGTTACTCATTTATGAGTAAATGAGTTCCTGATAATTACTGGGCATGCGTAGGGGGATCTGTGAAGTGAGAAAATTGAACTTGTAAGTTGTATTTGATGGAATGAAATCATTATGAATACTAAATTTAACAGTGAATGAAGCTGGCATGTTGGCACATTTTGTAGACATTTAATCAAACGTTTATTAATTTTTACATTTACTGTTTTCATTTTGTAGATTTGGAGCCTTCTATCTGGGTCTCATACATTTTTCTAGGTCTCTGAAATGCTCTTACCTCCAGGATCTCATTGTAATGGGGAAGGCTCTGATATAATAGTGGTTCTCAAACATTTTGGCTTCAGAACACTTTTGCACTCTTAAAAATGATTGAGGGTCCCAGAGAGCTTTTATATTTTTTATTTTAAAATGTGGGTTATATCTACTAATATTTACCATACTAGAAATTACAACTGAGAAATTTAAAAATCATTTATCTACTAATTTATTTAAATGTAACAATCATGAACTAATTACAGTGTTATATAATTAACATTTTTTATGATAAATAACCACATTTTCCAAAACAAGTTACTGAGAAGAGCGGCATTTTTGCAAATCTTTTTAATATGGGACTTAATAGACAGATTCTCATAATCCCATAATTCTGTATTCACTGTGTTGCCATATATGGTTTTGCCCGCAATATAAGAAAAAAACTTAGCCTCATGCTGATATGTAGTTGGAAAAGGGAAATGTACGCAGTATCAAAAATGGCTTTTTGATACAGCAAGACTTTACTGTCAGGTTCTTTAAAAGTTGTAATCTGAAATCTGAAAACATATCAGTGAAATTTTCATACTATGTTACCTTAAAATCCATTGGCTATTTTACACTTTGAATCAATGTTTTACCTGCGCATGATTTTGTAACATGATGCTTTGGACATTTAAGAAATATTGGTTCCCTGAATTATGCAGATCAGGGAATTATTGAATGTGAATTATTTGTCAGATATTGACAAGTGTTTTAGATAACATCAAAATACCACATTCATTAATGTCACCACAGATCTCATCAGAAAAGTCGGTAAGGATTGGGAAGCTGGCAAATTAAAAATGACATGTGTTTTCCAAAGTTCTAGTTTTCACTCAAAAGCTTGACTGTTACCATTGGCAACAAACACTGTCAGTTGTTTGCCTTTACGTAACAGGATCACTTAATTAATTTTTGAGACCATGTCTGCCAGTTATCCACATCTGAATGCTTATAGCTTTTCAGTTGTTCTTCCAAGTACAAACGGTAATCCATGAAGAAGGAGTTTATACCAGATTGCAACTCAGTTGTTTGTGCCAGTGTCTTTCCTTGAGACAAACAAGGAACTTGGACATGTGTAGAAGTGAATGATGTCATCATCCCATGTCCTCACGCAGAATCTAAAAAGGTATGTGCTCAAGCCTTGAGCGTTAACAAAGGTAATGATTATTCTGCTTCATCAAAGACATGATGAAGTGAAATGGCATTTTTTTTCCACTGGAAGAATGCAGGGACCACGGGTGCTGTTTGCTGCACTGTCTTGATTTGCGCTATGGCACCAGCAGGTTTTTCCACGTTTTCTTTTGCACCATAAGTGCAAACGTCAATACACTGGCAAAGGAAAATAAATACTTTAGTGTTATTATGAATATTGTTTTGACCTTGCAGATCCCCTATCAGGGGATACACAGCCTCATTTTGATACGTAGCCCAATATAAGCACCTAAGATGGTGCCAGGCACGTAATAAATGTTCAGTCAATTGTAGCTAAAACCGTGTTTTCTTTGGCTTTGTAAGCATCATTTTTCCCTTTTAAAAGTTAGGGTTGGGGCTTCCCTGGTGGCGCAGTGGTTGAGAGTCTGCCTGCCGATGCAGGGGACACGGGTTCGTGCCCCGGTCTGGGAAGATCCCACATGCCACGGAGCGGCTGGGCGCGTGAGCCATGGCCGCTGAGCCTGCGCGTCCGGAGTCTGTGCTCCGCAACGGGAGAGGCCACAACAGTGAGAGGCCCGCGTACCGCAAAAAAAAAAAAAAAAAGTTAGGGTTGGAGGGGACCTTCAAGATGACAGAGGAGTAAGATGTGGAGATCACCTTCCTCCCCACAAATACATCAAAAATACATCTACATGTGGAACAGCTCCTACGGAACACCTACTGAACGCTGGCAGAAGACCTCAGACCTCCCAAAAGGCAAGAAATTCCGCACGTACCTGGGTAGGGCAAAAGAAAAAAGAAAAAACAGAGACAAAAGAATAGAGATGGAACCTGCACCTCTGGGAGGAAGCTGTGAAGGAGGAAAAGTTTCTACACACTAGGAAGTCCCTTCACTGGCGGAGATGGGAGGTGGGTGGGAGGGAAGCTTCAGAGCCACGGAGGAGAGTGCAGCAACGGGGGTTCAGAGGGCAAAGCCAAGAGATTCCCGCACAGAGGATCAGTGCTGACCAGCACTCACCAGCCCGAGAGGCTTGTCTGCTCACCCGCTGGGGCAGGTGGGGGCTGGAAGCTGAGGCTCAGGCTTCGGGGGTCAGATCCCAGGGAGAGGACCGGGGTTGGCAGCATGAACACAGTCTGAAGGGGCTAGTGCGCCACGGCTAGCAGGGAGGGAGTCCGGGGAAAAGTCTGGACCTGCCTAAGAGGCAAGAGACCATTGTTTTGGGGTGCACGAGGAGAGGGGATTCCTTCCCTGTGTGCCTACAGAAGGCAGAGCACCACCTAAGCAAGCTCCAGAGATGGGCGTGAGCTGTGGCTATCAGCTCGGACCCCAGAGACGGGCATGAAACGCTAATGCTGCTGCCACTGCCACCAAGAAGCCTGTGAGCAAGAACAGGTCACCACCCCCCACCCCCACCCCAGAAGCCTGTGCAGCCCGCCACTGCCAGGGTCCCATGACCAAGGGACCACTGCCCTGTAAGAACACAGGGCATGCCTCAGGCTGTTTCAATGTCATGCTGGTCCCCGCCACAGCAGGCTCACCTGCTTTCCAATTAGGACTACCTTACCCTTCCCTCTCCCCAGCCTGAGAGAGCAAGAGAGCACTAATCAGCTGCTGCTTTAACTCCCTCCTGTCTGGGGAGCGGGGAACAGATGCCTGAGAGAGACCTACATGCAGAGGTGGGGCCCAAATCAAAGCTGAACCCCAGGAGCTGTGCGAACAAAGAAGAGAAAGGCTCCATGCAGCCTCAGGAGCAGTGGATTAAATCTCCACAATCAACTTAATGAACCCTGCATCTGTGGAATAACTGAATAGACAACAAACGTTCCCAAAATTGAGGTAGTGGATTTTGGGAGCAACTGTAGACATGGGGTCGGCTGTCTGAGACTGATTTATTTCTGATTTTTATGTTTACCTTAGTTTAGTTTTTAGTGCTTGTTATCATTGGGGGATTTGATTATTCGTTTGGTTGCTCCCTTTTGTTTTTATTTAATTATTTTTTAATTTTATTTTTTTTAATTATTAAAAGAAAACATTTTTTATTTTATTTTTTATTCTTCCTTTTCTTCTGAACCATGTGGCTGATAGGGTCTTGGTGCTCGAGCTGGGGGTCAGGCCTGAGCCTCTGAGGTGGGAGAGCCAAGTCCAGGACATTGGACCACCAGAGACCTTCCAGCCCCATGTAATATCAATGTGTGAGAGCTCTCCCAGAGATCTCCATCTCAACGCTAAGACCCAGCTCCACCCAATGGCCAGCAAGCTCCAGTGCTGGACGCCCCATGCAAAACAACTAGTAAGACAGGAACACAAGCCCACCCATTAGGAGAGAGGTTAACTAAAAATATACTAAGTTCACAGACACCCCAAAACACACCATAGGATGTGGCCCTGCCCACCAGAAAGACAAGATCCAGCCTCATCCATCAGAACACAGGCAACAGTCCCCTTTACCAGGAAGCCTAAAGAAGCCACTGAACAAAACTCACCCACTGGGGGCAGACACCAAAAACAATGGGAACTATGAACATGCAGGCCGTGAAAAGGAGACCCCAAACACAGTAAGTTAAACAAAATGAGAAGACAGAGAAATATGCATCAGTTGAAGGAGCAAGGTAAAAACCCAACAGACCAAACATATGAAGAGGAAATAGGCAATCTACCTGAAAAAGAATTCAGAGTAATGATAGTAAAGGTGATCCAAAATCTTGGAAATAGAATGTAGAAAATACAAGAAACGTTTAACAAGGACCTAGAAGAACAAAGAGCAAACAAACAATGATGAACAACAAAATAAATGAAATTAAAAATTCTCTAGAAGGAATCAATAGCAGAATAACTGAGGCAGAAGAAAGGATAAGTGACCTGGAAGATAAAATAGTGGAAATAACTACCACAGAGCAGAATAAAGAAAAAAGAATGAAAATAATTGATGACAGTCTCAGAGACCTCTGGGATAACATTAAATGCACCAACATTTGAATAATAGGTGTCCCAGAAGAAGAAAAAAAGAAAGGGTCTGATAAAATATTTGAAGAGATTGTAGTTGAAAACTTCCCTAACATGGGAAAGGAAATAGTCAATCAAGGCCAGGAAGCGCAGAGAATCACATAGAGGATAAATCCAAGGAGAAACACACCAAGACACATAATAATCAAACTATCAAAAATTAAATACAAAGAAAAATATTAAAAACAGCAAGGGAAAAACAACAAATAACATACAAGGGAATCCCCATAAGGTTAACAGCTGATCTTTCAGCAGAAACTCTGCAAGCCAGAGGGAGTGGCAGGACATATTTAAAGTGATGAAAAGGAAAAACCTACAACCAAGATGACTCTACCCAGCAAGGATCTCATTCAGATTTGATGGAGAAATTAAAACCTTTACAGACAAGCAAAAGTTAAGGAATTCAGCACCACCACCCAGCTTTACAACAAATGCTAAAGGAACTTCTCTAGGCAAGAAACACAGAGAAGGAAAACCCCTACAAAAACAAACTCAAAACAATTAAGAAATGGTAATAGGAACATACATATCGATAATTACCTTAAATGTAAATGGATAAAATGCTCCAAACAAAAGACACAGACTGGCTGAATGGATACAAAAACAAAACCCGTACATATGCTGTCTACAGGAGACCAACTTCAGACCTAGGGACACACACAGACTGAAAGTGAGGGGATGGAAAAAGATATTGCATGCAAATGGAAATCAAATGAAAGCTGGAGTAGCAATTCTCATATCAGACAAAATAGACTTTAAAATAAGGACTATTACAAGAGACAAAGAAGGACATTACCTAATGATCAAGGGATCAATCCAAGAAGAAGATATAACAACTGTAAATATTTATGCATCCCACATAGGTGTACCTCAATACATAAGGCAAACGCTAACATCCATAAAAGGGGAAATCAACAGTAACACAATAATAGTAGGGGACTTTAACTGCCTGCTTTCACCAACGGACAGATCATCCAAAATGAAAAAAATAAGGAAACACAAATTTTAAATGACACATTAGACAAGATGGACTTAGTTGCTATTTATAGGACATTCTATAGAAAAACAACAGAATACACTATCTTCTCAAGTGCTTATGGAACATTCTCCAAGATAGATCATATCTTGGGTCACAGATCAAGCCTTGGTAAATTTAAGAAAACTGAAATCGTATCATGTATCTTTTCTGACCACAATGCTATGAGACTACATATCAATTACAGGAAAAAAAAAACTGTAAAAAATATAAACATATGGAGGCCAAATAATACCCTACTTAATAACCAAGAGATCACTGAAGAAATCAAAAAAATACCTAGAAACAAATGACAATGAAAATACGATGACCCAAAACCTATGGGATGCAGCAAAAGCAGTTCTAAGAGGGAAGTTTATAGCAACACAATCCTACGTCAAGAAACAAGAAACATCTCAAATAAACAACCTAACCTTACACCTGAGGCAATTAGAGAAAGAAGAACAAAAAACCCCCAAAGTTAGCAGAATTAAAGAGATCATAAAGATCAGATCAGAAATAAATGAAAAAGAAATGAAGAAAATAGCAAAGATTAATAAAACTAAAAGCTTGTTCTTTGAGAAGATAAACAAAATTGATAAACCACTAGCCAGACTCATCAAGAAAAAAAGGGAGAAGACTCAAATCAACAGAATTAGAAATGAAAAAGGAGAAGTAACAACTGATATTGCAGAAATACAGAGGATCATGGGAGATTACTCCAAGCAAATATGTGCCAATAAAATGGACAACCTCAGAGAAATGGACAAATTCTTAGAAAAGCACAACCTCCTGAGAGTGAACCAGGAAGAAACAAAACAGGAACAGACCAATCACAAGCATTGAAATTGAGACTGTGATTAAAAATCCTCCAACAAACAAAATGCATGACCAGATGGCTTCACAGGTGAATTCTATCAAACATTTAGAGAAGAGCTAACACCTATCCTTCTCAAATTCTTCCAAAATATAGCAGAAGGAGGAACACTCGCAAATTCATTCTATGAGGCCACCATCACTCTGATACCAAAACCAGACAAGGATGTCACAAAGAAAGAAAACTACAGGCCAATATCACTGATGAACATAGATGCAAATATCCTCAACAAAATATTAGCAAACAGAATCCAACAGCACATTAAAAGGATCATACACCATGATCAAGTGGGGTTTATCCCAGGAATGCCAGAATTCTTCAGTATATGCAAATCAATCAATGAAACAAACTGAAGGATAAAAACCATATGATCATTTCAATTGATGCAGAAAAACTTTTGACAGAATTCAACACCCATTTATGATAAAAACTGTCCAGAAAGTAGGCATTGAGGGAACCTACCTTAACATAATAAAGCCCATATATTACAAACCCACAGCCAACATCATTCTCAGTGGTGAAAAACTGAAAGCATTTCCTCTAACATCAGGAACAAGACAAGGTTGCCCACTCTCACCACTATTATTCAACATAGTTTTGGAAGTTTTAGCCATGAAAATCAGAGAAGATAAAGAAATAAAAGGATCCAAATTGGAAAAGGAGAAGTAAAGCTGTTACTGTTTGCAGATGACATGATACTATACATAGAGAATCCTAAAGATGCTACCAGAAAATTACTAGAGCTAATCAGTGAAATTGGTAAAGTAGTAAGATACAATATTAATGTACAGAAATCTCTTGCATTCCTATATATTAACAATGAAAAATCTGAAAGAGAAATTAAGGAAACACTCCCATTTACTACTGCAACAAAAAGAATGAAATATCTAGGAATAAACCTACCTAAGGAGACAAAAGACCTGTATGCACAAAACTATAAGACACTGATGAAGAAAATTAAAGATGATACCAACAGATGGAGAGATATACCATGCTCTTGGATTGGAAGAATAAACATTGTGAAAATGGCTATACTACCCAAAGCAATCTACAGATTCAACTCAATCTCTATCAAATTACCAATGGCATTTTTCACAGAAATAGAACAAAAAATTTCACAATTTGCATGGAAACACAAAAGACCCTGAATAGTCAAAGGAATCTTGAGAAAGAAAAACGGAGCTGGAGGAATCAGACTCCCTGACTTCAGACTATACTACAAAGCTACAGTAATCAAGACAGTATGGTACTGGCACAAAAACAGAAATATAGATCAATGGAACAGGATAGAAAGCCCAGAGATAAACCCACGCACATACAATCACCTTATCTTTGATAAAGGAGGCAAGAATATACAATGGAGAAAAGACAGCCTCTTCAGTAATTGGTGCTGGGAAAACTGGACAGCTACATGTAAAAGAAGGAAATTAGAACACTTCCTAACACCATACACAAAAATAAACTCAAAATGGATTAAAGACCTAAATGTAAGACCGGACACTATAAAACTCTTAGTGGAATACATAGGCAGAATGCTCTATGACATAAATCACAGCAAGATCCTTTTTGACCCACCTCCTAGAGTAATGGAAATAAAAACAAAAATAAACAAATGGGACCTAATGAAACTTAAAACTTTTGCACAGCAAAGGAAACCATAAACACGACAAAAAGACAACCCTCAGAATGGGAGAAGATATTTGCAAACGAAACAAAGGATTAATCTCCAAAATATACAAGCAGCTCAGGCAGCTCAATACGGAAAAAACAAACAACCCAATCCAAAAATGGTTGGAAGATCTAAATAGACATTTCTCCAAAGAAGATATACAGATTGCCAACAAACACATGAAAAGATGTCCAGCATCACTAACCATTAGAGAAATGCAAATCAAAACCACAATGAGGTATCACCTTACACCAGTCAGAATGGTCACCATCAAAAAATCTACAAACAATAAATGCTGGAGAAGGTGTGGAGAAAAGGGGACCATCTTGCACTGTTGGTGGGAATGTAAATTGATACAGCCATTATGGAGAGCAATATGGAGGTTCCTTAAAAAACTAAAAATAGAACTACCATATGACCCAGCAATCCCACTACTGGGCATATACCCTGAGAAAACCATAATTCAAAAAGAGTCATGTACCACAATGTTCATTGCTGTACTATTCACAATAGCCAGGACATTGAAGCAACCTAAGTGTCCATCTACAGATGAATGGATAAAGAAGATGTGGCACATATGTACAATGGAATATTACTCAGCCATAAAAAGAAACGAAATCGAGTTATTTGTAGTGAGGTGGATGGACCTAGAGTCTGTCCTACAGAGTGAAGTAAATCAGAAAGAGAAAAACAAGTACCGTATGCTAACACATATATATGGAATCTTAAAAAAACATGGTTGGTTCTGAAGAACCTAGGGGCAGGACAGGAATAAAGACATAGAGAATGGACTTGAGGACATGGGGAGGGGGAAGGGTAAGCTGGGACGAAGTGAGAGAGTGGCATGGACATATATACACTACCAAATGTAAAATAGATAGTGGGAAGCAGCCACATAGCACAGGGGGATCAGCTCGGTGCTTTGTGACCACCTAGAGGGGTGGGATAGGGAGGGTGGGAGGGAGATGCAAGAGGGAGGAGATATGGGGATATGTGTATGTGTATAGCTGATTCACTTTGTTATACAGCAGAAATTAACACACCATTGTAAAGCAATTATGCTCCAGTAAAGATGTTAAAAAAAAAAATAGGGTTAATACTACTCACTTCATAGGGTGGTTGTGGAGATTAAATGCGGGAAAATATGTAAGATGCTCAGCACAGTGTCTAACACATAATGCATGTGTGATAAATATGAGATCTTACTAACATTGCTAATAATAAGTCATATAAGAGCTTCCGGGAAAGCATCGGCAGGATCCCTCCCTATTCCTACTGTCAGTGCAGGACTGGACTCCCCTTCCTATTGATCTCTTAAATGAGTCTTTTCCCTTTTTATCTTCATCCCTCAGGCAGAGGCTTCTGCTGCTTCTGGGGATTTGCTCTATCTGTACTCTGGGAAGGGCGCCTCTGCCAGGAATTCCCACTTGTTCGAGGGCCACAGAAAGCAGCAGTCATTTTTCTTTTTCTCAGCTCTCACAGTCTCGTCTAGACACTCTGAGGAGGTGAAGGATACAATTACAGCTTGAAACCCCTTACATGCACCAGCAACTCTGCTCCTCCCGCACGTGTGTGACTCAAGCCCCAAGAGACCAGTAAAACCTGATGGCCAGATACGCTGGAAGTGAAACCCTAGAGGTCCAGGGTCCAGTTGCCTTTAGCACACAGCATGCTTTACTCAAAACCAATTTCTATATTTGGCTCAGTTCAATTCAAAGTAGCAAATGTGTCTTGTACATTTTCTACATGTATGCCCTCTGTTTACCACGCTGTGCTTGCCGTGGCACTGATTACCCACTGTGAGCTGATGAACTCTCATTTCTGCTTTCCTCTGCCCTGCTCTGTGCCTGTATGGTTGACCTTGATTGATGGCGTCACCAGGCTCTTTTGCCCTCTGGCCTCCAGTTGGATTCATCTACGGCAGGGGCTGGCAGGACAGAGTTTGGAAGGCTAGAGGAGAAACAGGTTGGCCCTCCTCACTCATAGCTGGTTCTCCTTTGGCTACATCTTCTGTGGGGTGACTTCTCATTATAATCTAATAATACCATCTTTGCCCCTTGTTCCTTCCAGGGTGGTAGCGCTCTCCCTCTGTGGCTAGTCCCTGGCATGTCACTACCTCCTGCCATTCCCTAGTCCTGCCTGCCCACATCTCTTTAAATACCACCTTCCTTACGCTCTTTTTATAAGGCTTTCAGCGTGCCATCTCTTCCTTGGCTGGACCCTGACTGACTTGGATAGGATCCTGCTTCTGAGAAGCTCATGGTCTGATTGGACTGGTTACTCCAAAATCAGTCAGGTACATGCTACCTCACAGCTGCTCTAAGAACCACTTCTATTATGCACCAAATATTTCTGCTTCACTTGCCCCACTTTTTTTTTAATCATATATTAATTCAGGTTCAGAAACAGACTTTTTATCACCAGCTAAATAGAAAAAGACTATACTTGACAAAATAGAAGACAAGGGTAAAAACAAAACAGTATTGTTAAACTCTACGTTAGTAGTGTTGTGGTTAAGAGCACACACTCTGGATACACTGCCTAGGTTGGAATCCTGGTTTGCCCACTTTCCAGCTGTGTGACCATGAGTGAGTCACATAACCTCTCTGTGCCTGTTTCTTCATCTGTAAACTGGGAATCATGATTCTATCTACTTCATAGGGTTGTGAGGATTAACTGAATTAATTAATGTAAATATATGTAAAGCCCTTAGAACACTGCCAGGCACACAGAAAGCACTATGAGTTTCAGCTGCCATTGTTTTGATGATGAGGAGGATGATGATGGAATTACCTGACTCAGCCTCTGAGCTGGAGAGTTAACAGCAAGGAGGTGAAATAGATCAGCTCCAGACTTTCTCCTTGATGCAATCAGAATTTGGAAAGAACTGAAAACAATTCAAATTCATTGAATTTGGTTCAGTGTTGTTTGTTTCTGTGTACCATCTAAAATGATTGAGGTACCACAAAAATTGGCCCCAGGTAGCACCAGTGGAACACCTTCTACACCTTAGAAAATACACACAGGGAAACATATAACTGTTACGTAGAGCAAACAAACCAGCAAAATGTAAAACGTAGCACAGGGAAATGAATGACTCAGGGGTGGAGAGTCAGAGGGAAGCTGCTGGCCAGGTTTATCAGAGTCTGAATTGGGGCTGGAAAACTGGCCGATAAAAGAGCTCTTGGCGGTAGAGCAACTAGCCTGTTCAAAGGCAGGTGGATAGCTTAGTGTGGTATGTTCAGGAAAGGACAATATTCACAAAGAAATAACAACTCCCTAACCACCATCTCCACCCCCGCCCCCCGCCCTGAAAAAAAGAGACAGCAATGGTTTATGAAGAGCTGTCTATAGAAGCAGTTCTCAAAGTGTGTTTCCCAGAACTGTGGCATCAACAAGATTTAGCAACTTGTTAGAAATGCAAATTACAGGCTCCCAGACCTACTAAATCAGGAACTCCGGAGGTAGGTCTCTCCCAGCAATCTGGGGTTTAACCAGCCCGCCAGGTGGGTCTTGTGCGTGCTAGAATTGGAGACCACTGGCCTAGAGGGCCAGTGGTCTCAGGTGGGAGAGTATTAGCAATAACCGAGGGCAAGATTTTTGCACACGGTAATAGCAAGAGCCATTTATTGAACACTTTCTATGTGCCAGTATTGTGCTCATCAGTCTGCTAGTTCTATCACCTGTAATCCTCACAACAGGTAGATATACTATGGATATCATGCTCATTTTGCAAATGAGCAAATTGAGGCTTGGGTTGATAACCATATGTTCCCAAGGCAATAGAGCTTAGAATAATGAGGCCATTGGGTGGTGGAAAGAAAGCCAGAGGATGGATTTGAACCGACTGTCAGAAGACTGTCTACAGCACCGCTGTCCAGTAGCACTTTCTATGGTGGTATCAGTGTTCTGCATCGGCACGGACTGATACGATAGCCATTAGTCACAGGTAGTTACTGAGTTGACCAGTGACTACTAGTGTGATGAGTATGACAGAGGAACTGAATTTAAAACTTTATTTAATTTTAATGAATTTCATTATAAATAGCTACATGGGGCTAGTGGCTATCTTAGTGCAAAACTAAGGTCATTACAGCAAGTAAGTTCAGAGGCAGAACTTGACCTTAGGTCCATCTGACTCCTGCAGCCATGGGCTTGCCCACTAGTGGTCTTGCCCAGTGTCTGAGAAGAACTCGGATCACTTCTGGTCAAGTCCCTGAGGAACTACCTCTCCGACCCAGGACGGCACTCTCAGCCTCGTGTCCTTAGCTGATCGGTGTTTGCTCAGTGGCTGGAGGAAGGCACAGGAAGGGGTCACAATAAGCTAGTCCCCAAACGTTCGCCATGGTGTGGTGGAGAGCTTTCAGAGCAAAGAGATTGCATGCTGACCGCATCCTTTCTGAGCCCTTACTGAGCCCCTGCTGGCCCTGACATCGACACTGACCTGACCAGAGACTCCAGGAGGTTTCCTGGAAAAGATGTTTTTTAAACCAAGCTCCAGAGCTTGAGCACATTTTATTTTTTTCGTTGCTCAATTCTCCATGGAGCTGATGGAACATTGAAAACTCCTGCTCCCAGGAATTCTTGGCCTCATCAGCCCTATAAACTGCTCAGTTTCACCCCCTGCCTTTCTTTCCACCATCCAATGACCTCATTATTCTAGGCCAGGGGTTGGCAAACTTTTTTCCAAAACGAGCCAGGTAGTAAATAGTTTCGCCTTTGTGAGCCATGGAAGGTCTCTGTTTCATATTCTTCTTTGTATGAGTATTTTTTTTTAGACAATGCTTTAAAAATGTAACAACCGTTCTGAACTCTCAGGCAGGATTTGACTCACCCGCCACAGTTTGCTCTCTGTTCTAGGCTCCCTTGCCTTGGGAATAAAAGTTTAACGAACTTCGATGGGTACAAGGATGTTCTGGGTGAGCTTGTTGAAACCAGAGATTCCTGTGTTTCTTGGAGATTAAGATTTAGTGGGGTTGGGCTAGGGCGTAGGAACTGCACGTTTTAACAAATATTCTAAGTGACTTTTTTAATGCAGATGATCTGTGGACCACCTTTTGAGAAACACTGTTGGAGGTGGAAGGGCTCTTAGAGCTCATTCAATGACCAGCCCCATCCTAGGACTAATCGGGGAATTGAAGTCCAGGGGAGGGAAGGGATCCATCCTGAGAGTATCTGAGTTAGGGCCACAGGGGAAGTGAGCTGTAGCAGGAAGAGGACACTGCCAAAGGCAGAGTAAAGGAGATGGAGAGAAACTGGATATTTGGTGACTTAATTTAGCTGCTGGGAACAGACATCCTCTGAAGGTGGCCAGACCGTTGCACTTTCCACAAAATCCCCTTTATGACTTAAGCCAGTTTGAGTCAGATGCTCTGTTGCTGGCAGCTGAAAGCACCCTAACTGATACAGACCCCTCTTTCCACCAGCCTTCTTTGATCCACCTCTTTTGAGAGAACTGTCTTTTAAGGAATACTCCCAAGGCATCATCCAAATGTTTAATCCTTTAAATGTCAAGGCCTTTGTAATAAGCTGGGTAGGTCACACATACCTCCCCGCACCTGAAGGCAGGGTGTGAAGCTGAAAGTGGGCCAGGTCCGGAACTGGGAAGTTTGGCTTCTAATCTTGTTTCTATCATCGTATAACTGCGTGAAATGGGTGAATTACTTAACTTTCTGGGTCTAGTGTTCTCATCCGAAAAATAAGAGGTAGAAAGAGCCATTTTTAGGCCCTTTTTGTTCTAGATATTACCACTGCGTTCTAAGTGTTAACACTACTCACCCCGATTTTCTTAACTCACTTCTTTCCCTCCCCATTCTTCTCCTTCCCACTGTCCCTCCCTCCCTCCCTTCCTTCTTTCTTTCTCGCCTACCTCTCTCCTCTTTTTCTTTCTTTCCAGAGAAGAAACCCAAAACATGAGAGCTTTGACTTTTGCCCACTCTATTCTTCCTGGCAGAAATTATATCCCCGTGGGGCTCATATGTCTTTGCATTTGAATCAACAGCCCTTAAAGGTTTCTCTAGGGAACGTGAACATTTCCTTCTGGGTTTGAAGAATGGAGCTAATTGACACAACATGAATTTTGATCAGGTGGAAACATTTTTTTTTTTCTATTTGGTAAAAAATAATCAGGCTAGTCAGTTGAACAGAGACAATGATTTAAAAAAAACACGCTCACCTTTCAGTTTGGTGGTGCGGGTGGAATGAGTTACCTGTGCCCGATACCCCTGGGAGAGCAGCCACTCCAACTTGGCAGGTTCTCCTCTTCATTGAGGGAGGACACGACCCAATCCTGTCTTCAGCAGGTGTGGCAGGAGCCAGGGAGACCCAGCTGCTTAGCGCACACTCACGTGAAATCATTCTTGCTTGACTTTTCCTAACATTTGTTCTTTTTTGTTTTTAAATCCCCAAGCATTACATGTTCAAAGCAGAAAATGCTGTAAAACAGAAAACACACAAAGGAAAGAAGCAGCAACACATCACCAGTAATCCTCCAACCCAGGATGACCACATGCCGTGTTCTGTTTTGTCTCAACCACTTCTTTTCTAATCACCAAAGTGATAGATGCTCAATGCTCAAGCAAACACACAAAAATAGAAATTAAGCACTGCTAATCCCACGGCTGAGGAGAGTCACTGGAAGGCTTTGAATGCCCACGCCGCCGGCCCCGGCCTGCTTGCTGCCTTTCCTAACCGTTGTGTTGTCCCCACGCACCAGGATTTCACGTTCTGTGCTCTGAAGCCATCAGGTCTGGCAGAAAGGCACAGCGTACTTGCTTTAGTGTTTTGGAACGATGCTTCCCTGAGGGCTGGACCCCAGGGAGGGTCTGTGCCCAGGAATAAAACACCCAGTCCCCGTGACTCCTCATCAGAATTGATGCAGAGTGTCTGGACCGCTCCCACAAGGGGGTTTGCAAACTAGTTTGAATGCCTGCTGTACTCCCAGGTGGCAATATAGTCTAAAACAGTGTTGTTTTATGTGCAAGTTAGCTTCTAATGCCATAATGTAATTGACCATCTTTCTCCCCAAACCAGTTCCCCTCTTTTGTCTTTCTCACTTCTGCCAGAAATACCATCACTCTCCCTAACGCCCAGGCTTCACTTTTGTGGACCTCGTCTTTTCTCCTTAGAAAAAGTCCCAAATATTTTCTTACCAGGTATGTGATAAAGAGTGGTGGGATAAACATTCCATTTGCTCTGGAGCCAGGTTGACTTGCATTTACATTCTGCTCCTGCCACTTACCAGCGTGTGAGCATGGATATGCTAATTAACCTCCTTGAATCTCTGTTTCAGTCTCTGTAAAAGGTGATAGCAGCCATGATGTATTGAGTGTTTACCACGTGCATAACACTCTTCTTACTGCTTTCAATCCTCATGTACACCTTATGGGTATTACTATTTTCATTTTACTGGACAAAGAAATTGGCCCAGAGAGGTTAAGCCACTTGTCCCAGGTCACACAGCTAAGTGGCCAAGTCAAAGTTCAGATTCAGATAGTCTGTTCCCAACCATTCCTCTACTTACCCCTCCAGTGGGGGAAGTGTTTACTCCAAAGGGCAACATGAGGGTTGAATGGGAATTTATGTATTGTATCTAGAGCTGAGCCTGACCAATCTGCATGCTTTTCTTTTAAAAAATTCTTAGAAAATTTTCCTTTCTAAATTTTATTATCCTTGTCCTTTTTTTTTTTTTTTTTTTGGGCAGGGGATAGGAGTTGCAAAAATTGGAATTTTAGGAATGCATATGGTCTATAAATTTTTAATGGCCAGGTCATAAAAATACAATTGTATACTGTGCATTTACTATGTTCCAAATACGATGCTAAATATTTTAAATGAATGATCTTATTAAGTCCTCATGGTAGTCCAGTGAGAGGTACAATGTAGGGTCCACGTCATGTGGATGACAAGATTCTGCTTGGTGTGGTTAGGTAACCTGGCCTAACACATAAGTCTCACACACAAATGACAAAGTCAAGATTCAAACTCACGCTGCTTTACTTCAGAGCCTATGTCTTCTTTACTTTTGCTAAAAGAGGTCATTCTTTGTGGTATTAATGCCTTTTTGGGGGTGGGAGGTAGGTTTGGGAGGAAATAGATGGGAGATGAATTTCTTTCAAAGAAAGAATTTCTTTGAAAGAATGTGAAATGGTCATCCAAAGAGGGACATTGGTAAAAGTTGCTCTGGCTTCGGTGGGTGGGGGACATCACTGCAGAGCCCCGAGTCACGGAGACATCAGATCTGGAGCAAAAGCAAGGGCATGTGGGCTGAAAGCATTTACAGGACTTGACATCCTGGGTCAGTACTGCGCACCCCTGTCTGCCTTCTCCTTGCATACACTTAAGAGCTACGCTGATAGACATGGGGGAGGAGAGGACTTCAGACATTTCTTTTAGCACAGGGACAACAGTGTAGGGATTCAGGGCTTTAGCAATGAGATTAGGAAATGAAGGTGGAATCACAGTAAATCTTGAGGGGAGTGGGGTTTGGGTTGCAAGGTTGTTTTCTTCTTTTCTTTTCTTCATTTTCCCTCCCTCCCTCCCTCCGTTTCTCTCTCCTTCCTTCCTTCTTTCAACTTTCATTATCTCCTTTGCCTGCTATGAGAAGTAAGGGGGAAAGAATTAAATTTATAGACTTCCTACTATGTGTCAGATACTTTCTACTGACATTATTTCTTTTGAGCCTTGTAACACCTTTTCAAGGTAGATCATACTAGCCCCATTTTGTAGATGGGAAAACTAAGGCTCAGGAAGAGTAAGTGACTTGTTCAGGATCTCTAAGAAATAAAATGGCTGAGCTGGGATTGAAATCAGATCCTGTGACTCCAAAGCCCACTGTCTCTCTGGGGCCCAGGAATGAAAGATACGAGTGTGACTGGAGGCCACATGTACCAGGTGAGGTCTAGGTGTGTTGCAGTCCAATGAGTTAATACTCGGTGTCCAGTGCAGCCCAAAACACACATTATGGAGTCAAGGCTAGTCCTCCCGTGGGTAAGAAATGGAATTCTGCCCATGTCCACATTGGTTGCGGAAGTGGTCTTGTCCCAGAAATTACTGCTCGTTTGTTTGTTTGACATTTCAGTTGTTAGAGTGAAGAAGGCTCTTAATGAATTAGAAATTGTTTTGGGGGAGGGAAACAGTTGGTGCAGTGAGGTAAACATGGGGGTAGTGAGTGACCTCCCAGAAAGGCATTCCTACTGGAAGCTTCTTGGTTCAAACTCTGCCAGCTTCTGGATGGTTCCATCCGCAGCTCCCCGACAGTCTTGCGGGATACCTTTGCTCTGCCTGGGAGGAATGGCATCTCTGCTCCTCTCTGCAGTCAACTGGGGCAGCACAGTCCAGGGCATTAGTGGGATTTGTGCCTGGCCAGCGAGCTCTGCCCTGGAGTGCAGGTCAGCAACTTCTGAATGACCCACCACCCTGATACAAACGGCCACCAGCTCCCTCAGCTGTTTCCTACAGTTTCTTGGTTTACTTAGTTTTGCAGGGAGAGGGAGGAGAGGAAAGAGGCGCCACTTTCAAGTCCTCCCGGGGAGAAGGAACTCTGGGCCATATAGTCCTTTCACCACAGGCAACCGTCCTTGGAATTTTTCCTGATGTCTGTGTGGTTCTCAAGTTTCCCAACCTGTTCACCCCAGTGCTTGGAGTTGGCTTTTCAGCTCAGAGAAAACACTCAGAGCTGCCAGGCCACCAGTTTAGCCTTAGGGCTGGGACTAAATAAATAATGGGGACCCCTCCCCCTGCCGGCTTAGTTTATCTTCAAGGACAGGGCTTTCTGCAGATGTGTCTGAGAAGCTGGCAGGAAGGCCCCTCTGGGCAGCGGGCATGGGCTCCCCTGACCCGTGTAAGTCCCACTGTGATGGATGATTGGAATGGAAAAAAGGCCACTGCAGATGGACAGGCATCTGGGTAAGTGAAAAACAACAGTGCCTTTTCCTGGCAACCATCCCTGCTTGAGGGCGGGGGAGGCGCTGTAAGTAGTTGGATGATGAGAAGCATGGGTCTTAAAGTCAGACAAGTGAGTTCAGATCCCATCACTCACTGGCAGGGTGACTTTGGGTGAATTTGTATCACGGTTCTGAGTCTCGCTTTCCTGAAAGGGGAAGGGGACAGTAATACCTGTCTCTTAGGGTTGTTCTGAGGATTACATGAGACAATACTGGGGAAAGTACTTATAGCAGAGCCTGGCAAAGAGCTGCGATTAGTTTGTGATTATGTAAAAGTACTCAGCCCAGTACCCGGCACTGAGGAAATGCTTCATAAATGGCAGCTGTTTCATGGAATCTTGGAATGTCAGCGTTGGGAGGGATCGCGTCTGAAGCCAGGTTAATTTTATCTCCTCTTACAGGTGAGGATTCTGAAGCCCAGAGACGGCCACTGGCTGGTCCAGGGCCACACTCCTAGCTCGTGCCAGAGAGGGCTGACCACATCACGCTTCCTGCCTTCTCTCCCTTTGAAGAACACTCTGCTTCGCTCATCAAACGTAGATTGGGGTTTTGAAAGCTGGCTTTGCTAGGGGGAATTCTATTTTGCAGTGTCACTCTGAAAGGGTCCTGGTTGCCAGTTCCATTTGGTTTGGGAGTCAGTGTCATGACGGGAGAAAACACTAGACTTGACAGCTGCAGACATGGGTTCAAATGTTACCTGCAAATCGTTCCTTCTGTGGTTTTGGGCCAGCAGCTAAACTCTCTGAGGTTCAGGTTCCACAGCCCTTCCCAAGGTCTGTCTGACTACCTTTGGAGGCCCAGGTGGGCTAGAATACTCCTGAGTCCCTCGGTGTGTGATTCTGTGCCTCACAACGCACTTTTGTTTATGGATGGATGTATAATTAGTTGTTAAAAAAGGGGGAGGGAGAGGAAGAACGGCTTAAGTTGCCGTGATGCTGATGTCACTTCCCTGAGACTCAGTTTCTCCTTTGGTAACATGTGGGTATGAAGAGTACCCACTTCAGAATGTGTTGATGAAGATGAATGAGTTAATATAAAGATCTCAGTGCTGGGCACATAGTACTCAATAAACTTTGATGTTATTACTATTAGTAAAGGTCAGGTTGCAGGGACTACGTACTTGGAAACTTTCCCTGCCCCAGGCCAATGTCATGCCTTGGCGGTTGGGTTGGTGGCCTTGATCACGAGACAAGGGGATGGCAAGCTGCTGCCAGGTGGAGCAGTGGCACAAGAGTTACCCGGGATTCATGGGAACACGAGGGCATTGATTTACGACCCTGGCATGGATTTGGGGCTGAGATCTGGAAGCCTAGACCTTCTCCGTGGCTGGTGGCCGTGAGGGATACATATTGCATCATTCTTGTTATTTTCTGTGGCTGGAGCAGAGCACAAGCTTTTCTTGGTTCAAACAGAACTCATGGGCAAGGCCAAGCAGAGAAGCAGGGCAGCTGTCAGGAGAATTCAGGCTGGAGTGGGCTCAGTGCCCGGGCTGGCAGCCTGTGATAGGGAGGCACACTGCCCACCCATGACCCCACCCACCTGCCCTTGTCCAGCTGCTTGGGAGGAGGAAGGAAACTAGCATTTTCCCACTGCCATTGTGTACCTGACAGGTTCATCAATCTTAGCTCAGCTCATTCTCTTAACCTCTCGAGCTGGTTGAGAGGTTCTTTGTTTATAGAAGAGAAAGAGGAGAGGAGAAGGGTCCAAGGGCACAGGGAGGGGCAGAGCCAGCATACAAGCATGGAGCCTCGACTCCAAAGCCCACCTTCCTTTCATGGCACTGGATAGATCTCACTGGCCCAGCTGTGACATCACCGGCAGCATCTGGCCTACCTTTCATCAACACGTGCATGGCCAGCACGGACAGAAATTCACCTAGAGGCAGCCAGCTCCTGACACTGATGGCCTGAAGAAAGGAGAAGCTTAAGCCCAAGAATCCTTCCTGGTTTGAGTATCCCTCGCTGGCTGACCCCATCTTTCACCTTCCGTCCCCCAGGGACCTGGAGAGACCCTTGGCCTGGAGGGGGCAGCCTGTCCCAGTGCCAGCCCAGTGGGCTTGGCCCTTGCAACAATAGCTGGAAGGGCCTTTTGGAGCAAGTACTTCCTGAAGTGCCCAGAACAGCCGCCGTCCTGGGGCTCGGGAACAATCACAGCTCACGCCAGCTTCCGTGCTCTCAGGAGCCCCTGGCCTGTTTCAGGCTCTGAGCTCTGGCAGGGACAGGCAGACCAGAAGAACAGGGCTCAGGCTACTCAGAGGCCTGGACAGTCTAGGACAGACCTCAGGTTTTCTTTTGTTTTGTTTCTGTTTGTTTGTTTGTTTTCCTTTCACACTGAAGCTGGAGTGAAAATCCTAGATTCTCACTTTTCTATACCCGCCTGTAAACAAACCGCCTCATCCTTGATCTTTGTATTTCTGTCGTCTTGTAAACAAGGAGGGGGAAAAGGAACAAAAAAACAGATAGCAGCCAAGGGACTCCCCTGGTGGCGCAGTGGTTAAGAATCCGCCTGCCAATGCAGGGGACACGGGTTCGATCCCTGGCCCGGGAAGATCCCACATGCTGCAGAGCAACTAAGCCTGCATGCCACAGCTACTGAGCCCACGTGCTGCAACTACTGAAGCCGGTGCCTAGAGCCCATCCTCCGCAACAAGAGAAGCCACCACAATGAGAAGCCCGCGCACCGCAATGAAGAGTAGCCCCCTCTCGCTGCAACTAGAAAAAGCCCGTGCGCAGCAGTGAAGACCCAATGCAGCCAAAAAAATAAATAAATAAATTCTGGAATCAGACGATACACTTAGTTATTCATTCAGCAACATTGAATGAAGCCTGCTACATGCAAAACACAATGGGGAACCATCCAGTAATACTGGATTACTCAGTATTTGCTCACTTACGTACTTATCTACTCATTTCATACAAATGACACAGCCCTAATCAGTGCCAGGTGTTGTGGATGTGGCGATGCCTGGGTGGCTTGGGCGCTGCCCAGTGTGGAAGGCAGACAAGTGAAACAGCAGTTGAAATACCTGGTTTATATGGCGAGTTCTGAGAGGGGGAGTATACTGTGGCTACAACCTCTTAGTGGCCTCCTGTTGCTCTCCCATAAAGATGTGCTTTTTCACGGGCTTCGTCCCCTGTCTTCAACTTCCTGCTAGCTCTCTACTTCATCTATCCTGTTTACATTTACACTGCCTGGAAGGTTCCATTTCCAAACCTTCGGATCACAGGTGAAACATCATTTACCAGGGGAAGTATTCCCTGAACCCAGACGTGGTCAAGTTCATGTCCCGCTGCTACACACTCTCTGCTACCCTTTATTTTGATTAGTGTCGGCCATCCCATTTAGACTATAAGCTCCATGAAGCCAGAGGTCATATCTATTTTCTTTATTATTATACCTCTGGCACTAAGTATAGTCCCCAGGTTAAGAAGCCAATAAATATTTACCAAATGCATGAATAAACAAAAACGCAGCACAAGATTAAACTCTTAGACAGGGAGAAGCTACCCCTCCGTGTTCTCTAAGTCAAAACAGCAGACCCGAGACCCCGTTCCTTTGCTTGGACAGCAGTGTAATCCAGGGGTCCCGCAACCCCCGGGCTGCAGACCGTTACTGGTCCACGGCCTGTTAGGAACCAGCTGCACAGCAGGAGGTGAGCAGCAGGCGAGCGAGCGATGCCTCATCTGCCGCTCCCCATGGCTCCCCATCGCTCGCATTACAGCCTGAACCATTCCCCCCATCCCGTGTAAAAACTGTCTTCCACGAAACCGGTCCCTGGTGCCATAAAGGTTGGGGACCATTGGTGTAACCCGTCCACGCTGCTGTAATGAACTGGAGGGCTGATTAAGAGCTTATGTAAATGTCGAAACCCTTGGCAGCCTTCATTTCCCTCCGTTTTTGCCATGACTCAAAGCACGGGAATTTGTCAGAAGAGAGAGCATTCAGAGAATACCCACACCCAACGGTGGAAACCTTAGAAGAATGGAGTGCAGGGAAACGTCCCTTGGTGAGGGATTAGGGGGGCTCTGGACAGGTTTTCAAAGGCATATGGAGACAAGACGTCAGCGTGAGCTTGTTTCTCTGACAGAATCTGAAATGCTTTTAACCAGCAAGCTTCCAAGAGGCTTTTAAGTGAAGAGGTTAATGTTGTAAGTTTATAAATAAATGGATGTTTGTGGTGACTTCACTGTGGTTCATGAGACAGGGTAAACTGTGGGAGAGGAGATGACACCTTGCATCAACAGCTTAATTGCTTCTTCTGCCTCTTGGTTCAGTGAGCAGGAGGGGAGAGAGCCCTGAATGAAGAATCGGGAGACCTTTCTTTCTCATCCTAGCCTTGCCTCTGATGAGCTGTGTGGCCATGGGCAACTTCATAACAGTTCTCTGCCTCCATTCCTTCATTTGCTCGATGAAAAAAAAAACAAAAACCCCATCAAAGTGTAAAATTAACTTGTAGTAAGAGTCTCTAGAACTTATTGAGTCCTTACTATGTGTCAGCACTTGTATAAACTCCGTTGATCTTTACAGTGGCCTACAAGACAGATTTTACTATTATTGCCCCCATTTTACAGATGAGGACACTGAGATACAGAAAAGCTAAACACCCTACCTTACCCAAGGTCACACAGCTGGTAAGTGGTGGAGCCAGGATTTGAACCCAGGCCGCCTGGCTCTGGAATCAGTTTTAAGGACTGTGCTATACTATATATTGCCTTTCTAGGTAGTGGGTCTGTGGCTTGGGATGGGCTTCAAGAAGAAGAAGACCAGGTGCTTCCTGGCTGGCCAGGATCTCAACAGAGTCCTCAGTGGGAATGAGAAGCGGGGAGTGGCGGCCAAGGAGAGATATTATTTCTCTATGGTAACTGCCCCCTCTGGAAGGTGAGCTTTCCATTTTTATGGCTAGTATTGGGGAATAAGAGTGCTGAGGCTCTGGGCTGGGAGACAGATATGGACTTGAGTCCAGGTTTGGCCACTTGATATGTGACTGTTAGGGTGAATTACTAATCTGAGTTTCAAAGCTCACCTGAAAAATGGGACTGTCAAATGGACCTAGAGATTATCATACTAAGTGAAGTAAGTCAGATAAAGACAAATGTCATGTGATACCACTTATACGTGGAATATGAAAAAAATGATACAAATGAACTTCTAAAACAGAAACAGACTCACAGACATAGAAAACAAACTTATGGTTATCAAAGGGGAGAAGTGGGGGGAGGGATAAATTGAGAATTTGGAATTAATATACACACTACTATATATAAAATAGGTAAATAACAAGGACCTACTGTACAGCACAGGGGACTACATGCAGTATCTTGTAATAACCTAGAATGGAAAAGAATTTGAAAAAGAATACATATATATATATATAAAACTGAATCATTTTGCTGTATACCTGAAACATTGTAAATCAACTACGTTTCAATTTACAAATCGGACTGTCAAGGTTATAGGGCGTTGTACGTATTACATGAGAAAATGGCTGGCACATAGTGGGTGTTCAATGAGTTTCTTCCCTCACCTTTTTCCCATAGCCCCAAGAAGATGAATTTATTTAGTGTCAGTCACACCTTGAAACTGGTTTGGGATATGTTTACTCTCTGGGTTCTTCAGAGAAGCTGCATTTGTCTATCAAAGAGCAATTTCCTTGTCCTTTGGTATAAGACAGGTGACCATGTCCTGTGAGGTTTTAGCCTTATTAGCGGTGGGGTCTGAGCCCCATTCCAGTGATGAAGTGGAAATGGACATGAAACCATTGGATTCCGTATACTTTTACTGAGCACCATTTCCGGGCTAGGTGTCTGAACCCAGGAATTTTGTTGTTCACCTAGGAAGCCAAGTGGCTGGTTGGCTGTGCCCTTAGGTGTGAGACTTGAGGACCAGGGTAAAGCTTCCTATTAAGGAAGCAGGAAGCCAGGATCACTGGCAGATAAACCCATCCATGATGGCGGCTTGGAGTCATTTGCCAGAGGGTCCAGATGCAGGGTCCAGTGAGGTCAGGAGGACTAGGTTTATACATAAAAATTTTAAAGCTGGGTTGGATCTGGAGAAGGTCAAGATCCAAGCGGGGAAGGTTCTAGATAAGGCCAAGTGGATATATGTAACCTGAATTTATGGAAAAGAGGTACATGGCCTGTGAGTGCCAGGTGCTAGTTTACAGACAGAGGGCGGGGATGGGGCTCAGGTGGTGTATTCAGCATTGGAAGATAGTCAGATAAAACCTGAAATTCCCTGGCCACAGCAGCTGGGGGTAGGGAGGCAAACATTCAGGTGGGGGAATCACATTGGAACAGGAAGGAAAACTGACTTTGGTTCTGTCCCTACCTAAGTGGTGATAATAATATTTGCATGTATTGAACATTTACTGTGGGCCAGGGCCTGTGACCATGCAATCTCCTTTAATATCCACAGCAAGCCTGCAACATTAAGACCTATTTTCTACATCTTATAGACAAAGAACTCCTGGAGTTCAGGAATATAAGATGACTAAGTGTTGGTCAAATATTTAGAAAACAGGAGGGCTGGACCAGTGATTTCTGACTCTTTGGCTTCCTCTCTTGGCATGTTTTCTGGGCTCCTGTGCTTCTTCTATCCATATCCCTTCTTTTCCCCTGGCCAGGTCCTAGAAGTCCCTTGTGGTTTAATTAGTAACCAGAAAATTTGCTGGCTGTTGCCATTTCTCCCACTTGGAGGTTCTTAACAAAGAGCTGGTGTGCCTTTTCTCCCTCTACCAACTTGGCTACCTGATCTGAGGACAGCTTCCCCTACTAGTGTTAGGATTTTAAGGGGGTGCAAATTTCCTGCGCTTAGGATAGAGCAGGGGTCACCAACCCCAGGGCCATGGATCAGTACTGGTCCATGGCCTGTTAGGAACTGGGCCGCACAGCAGGAGGTGAGCCACAGGTGAGTGAGCGAAGTTTCATCTGTATTTACAGCCGCTCCCCATTGCTCGCGTTACTGCCTGAGCGCCACTTCCTGTCAGATCAGTGGTGGCATTAGATTCTCATAGGAGCGCAAACCCTACTGTGAACTTCGCATGCAAGGGATCTAGGTTGTGTGCTCCTTATGAGAATCTAATGCCTGATGATCTGCGGTGGAGCTGAGGTGGTGATGCCAGCACTGGGGAGTGGGTGCAAATACAGATTATCATTAGCAGAGAGGTTTGACTGCACAGAGACCATAATAAATCAATTGCTTGCAGACTCATATCAAAACCCTATCAGTGGGCTTCCCTGGGCGCAGTGGTTGAGAGTCCGCCTGCCGATGCAGGGGACACGGGTTCGTGCCCCTGTCTGGGAGGATCCCACAGCCGCGGCTGGGCCCGTGAGCCATGGCCACTGAGCATGCGCGTCTGGAGCCTGTGCTCCGCAACGGGAGAGGCCACAACAGTGAGAGGCCCGTGTACCACAAAACAACAACAACAACAACAAAACCCTATCAGTGAGTGGCAAGTGAAAACAAGCTCAGGGCTCCCATTTATTCTGCATTATGGTGAGTTGTATAGTTGTTTCATTATATATTACAATATAATAATAATGGAAATAAAGCGCACAATAAATGTAATGCACTTGAATCATCCTGAAATCATCTTCCCCCTCCCCCCAGTCCATGGAAAAATTGTCTTCCATGAAACTGGTCCCTGGTGCCAAAAAGGTTTGGGACTGCTAGGTTAGAGGACCCTTGAGTAGCATCATATAGGGTCACTCATGAGCATGACCAGTCAGCTGACAATTAATGGCATTTCAGGACAAAACCTTGAGACATGTTCTTCTTCCAATGAATGAAGTTCTTGCCCACTGGGAAGTCATCCCCATTGATGCCTGTTTACCTATGTTCTGCAGCATTCATCCCAGGGCTCTGGAGGAAGCCTGTCTGTCCCAGTGTCCTTGCAACATTTTACTCAAGGTCTTCTGGGTTATGCAAACAGAACACCTCAGGCAATGTTCTAATGGCCACTTAGAGGTGGGAGGGAAGATCAGACTCCCTTATTATTGGGCAGAAAAGTGTAACACTTGGTCCATGTCCTCAAGATGTTGATACTGTCATAGACACAGGTGGATAGAACATCAGAAACAGCCGTGTGGTCAGTCTTGTCCCCCATCCTCTCTTCTAAGTGTAGGGCCTGAAGGCTAGTTTTGGTATCTGCCTGATTGTTGAAGATGGTTCCTTCCCTCTACCTCATTCACTCAATATATATTACTTGAGGTGCCTAATATGTGTCAGGGAATGTTCTAGATGGTAGTGATATGAGATAGACCCTGCTTTCACAGAACTTGCAGTTCCATGGGGGTGACCGATATGAGAATAGGCAATTGCCAGTATGATAAGCACTCTCATCAGAAGGTGTTATAGGGACTCATAAATGGAGTACCACTTAATGAAATCAGGGAAGACTTCCTGAAAGAAGTGACAACTAAACTATGTCCACACTTGTGAGGAGTTGGTAAGGAGTGAAATTTCCATGAATTGTGTCATTAAGGCTTGAACATTTTCTTACTCCAAAGGGGATAGTCATACTAACTGTATAAGTTGAGATTGAGCAGAAGTTTGAAACAAAGATGAAAAATTCTAATTAAAGACTCATGCAAAAAAAAAATATATATATATTTTTTTAGCGGTACGCGGGCCTCTCACTGTTGTGGCCTCTCCCATTGCAGAGCACAGGCTTCGGACGCACAGGCTCAGTGGCCATGGCTCACGGGCCCAGCCGCTCCGCAGCATGTAGGATTTTCCCAGACCGAGGCACGAACCCGTGTCCCCTGCATCTGCAGGCGGACTCTCAACCACTGCGCCACCAGGGAAGACCCGGACTCATGTAAAAGTTTTAAAAAAGGTCAAAGTTTCTCTCTTCCATCTCCCTTACCCTTAGGGCTGGGAAGGCCCACCTGGGTATGGTTAAATTTTTTGAATCCTGATTGACACTGACAAACAAGAGGATGTTTAAAACAGGGGGTCCCCAAGAGGTGGAGAGACTTGAACCCTGGTCCTACAAGGATAGGATGGTATTTCAAAGGTGATACAGTAAGGTAGAGGCATAGCCACGACATTGCCTGGGACAGAGTAGACCTCCATCCTCCTCCTATGCTTTACACACACACACACTCCAGATGGAATGCCCTATATGATGACTCAGAGTCATTAATAACATGACCACTTGTGCAGCTCCAAGATTAGACAGCCAAAATCCAAGAGTCTGTTGTTCTGAAGTGGTGCTGGGTGGGAAGCACTCTCTCCAGAGACTGGGGCAGGGTATGACTTGCCAGAGGAGGGTTCATAGAATGTTTAGACTGTGACTCATGAAGGTCGTAGATGAATAAATAGCTCTCTTTCTGCTGTGACTGTTGACAGGGCTGGTGACAGCTTACCTTTGCAGTTGCCAAAAAAAAAATCTGACTCTGATTTTTGATAAGTTCAACTTTCCTAACCAGCCAGACCCTTCAGAGGGACCACCTTGAACAAAGACCTGGCCAAATGCAAATGACAATGAAGCAACGGGTGATCTTTAAAGGCATGAAATCAGAAAAGCAGACATCTCCTCCCAGCCAAAGAAGAGTCATCACTGGGAAGGGAGGATTGGAGGAAGAAAGTTTGCTCCTTCCAGGATGGGCGGATGGTTATCTTGTTTCCTCATGTGGCTAGTTGGCCATAGACTACCATTTTGTTAACAGTCTTAGAGCCTCATGATTCCAGTGAGAAGAAAAGTTGTCCTTTTTTGGGGAAACGACTATATAGTTTAGGATATATTTGGCTACTAGTAACAAAAAATCTGACTGATAGTGGCCTAAGCCTAAGATGTTTGACTATGTCATGTAACAGGAAGACTGGAGGTAAGTAGCCTAAAGTTAGAACTGCAGCACAATTGTGTCATCAAGATGCCAGGAGCCTTTCTATCCTCCATACATACATAGGTCACTGATTCTTCTGGTTGCCCCATGGCTGCAAGATGGCTACCATATCCCCAGACATCACAACAATATTCGAAGATAGAAAGGTGGTAGGGGGTAGGGCTGTGGAGAGGCAAAGGATCCTTTTCCTGGAATGACTATGCCATTTTATCAATGAAGGAACAAAGTTATCTCAGAAGGCCTCCCAGCTGACTTACACTGATATCTAATTGATCAGAACATTATTAATCAGAACTGGGTCACATGTCCATCCTTAGCTGCAAGGGAGACTGGCAAAGTGAAAATGTGAATGGAATAGCCATGAATGACCTAGACTTATTATTATGATTCAACCCCTCAGGTCTGGACACTTTGCTCTCTTGAATAAAACTGATGCTCTGTTGGCAAGGAAGAAATTTATTGGAGGCAGGGAATGGTTTCTACCACATACCGTTATAAAGCTACTTAAACATTATACAATGAAGGCCCATCATTAGTATCAAATTTAAAAGAACAGGGATAGAGGTGTGAATAAGTAGAATTTTCAAGGCAGGAAGGTCTACAGGAATGTGATGGATCCCAAAGACTGTTAGCGGGTGCTCATAGAAGATTGCAGAGAAAAACAACAAGTCACCTAACGTGCCCTTTACTATACTCATCCTCTGTGAACCTTCCCATCCCCTCCAGGCAGAGCCCCAGTCCCTCCTCCCTGCTCCTGTTGCACTTTGCACACAAGTTGATCATACCCATCAACAGGAATTTATTGTGTCCTTACTCTGTCCTGGTCCTATGCTTGGTATCTTTCTGTATCAGTTCTGGGAGACTTTCCATGGCTTTCTATTGTCATCAGATAGTGGGCATTCATGGAAGGTAATGCAGGTGAACTTGTAACTTAGCTCACAAGGCCCTTTGTGCTCACTCCAGGGTATGTACTTAACTTCTCCAGTCTCATGTCACCCCGCCCCCTTGTCTTTGAATCCTGCATTCATACAGGCTCAACTCACAGAAGCTGCCCCCTCTTCTCTCGACATCTTTGCACTGCAATCCTTCCGCACAGAACACTCTTCTAGAACACTCTTCTTTCCGTTCTGTGCCTCGCCAACCTCCACTCACCCTTCCGGCCTCAGCTTAGGTGTCACTTCCTCTGGAAAGCCTTTCCCCGCCCAGCTTTGCTCTGTGCTCTTTCACACTCTGCATATCTCATTAGCATTACTCTGGGTTTCCCAGTGGTGGGACTGGGTTACTCTCACCCCTTCATTGCCAATGCCAAGTACAGTGCCCGATCCATCCTGGCTGAATGGCTGAGTCACAAAAGTTATTTTATCAAACATTTTGTACCAGATCAGTTGGCAGAACCCACAGCTGCAGCCCTGGTCAGGAGGAGGTTGCTGAGCACTAGAGCTGTAGTGGAATAACCCCTGGGCCAGTTGCCCTGTCATTGTGTGACCCTGGACAAAGCATGTCTTCTCTCTGGGCACCAACATTTTTCTTCTCAGAGTGAGAGAGAGAGAGCGAGAGAGAGGTGGTGGTGGTGGGCAGGAATTTGTTTTTTTAAAGCAGGAAATGTCCCCTTTGTTTTATTTCCCCAAAGAAATATCACACTGAAGTCTGATTTCGAAAACCTAATAGTGGAGGGGCTCTGGCTGAAGCAGATGCACACCAAGTTTTTGTTGCTGTCATAACAAATCACCACAAAGTTAGTGGCTTAAAACGACGTGAACTGAGTATCTTACAGTTCTGTGGGTTAGCAGTCAGAGGGGTCTCACTGGGCAAAAATCAAGGTGTTGGCAGGGCTACATTCCTTTCTGGAAGCTCCAGGGGAACATCCATCTCCTTGTCTTTTCCAGCTTTGAGAGGTGATAGTTCTAGGCTCATGGTCCTTCCTCCATCTTCAAAGCTAGCAACGTGGCCTCTCTCTGACCATCCTTCCATAACCACAGCTCCCTCTGACCACAGCTGGGAAAGATTCTTCACTTTCAAGGCCCTATGTGATTAGACTGGGCTCATGTGAATAATCCTGGGCAATCTCCCCATCTCAAGGTCCTTAACTTAATCATACCTGTAAACTCCCTTTTGCCATATAAATCAACATATTCCCAGGTTCTGGGGCTTAGAACATTGACATTGTTGGGGGTGCCATTATTCTGCCAACCACAAGTCAGGGGGAGAAAGTGGAGGGGCGGGTAGGAGCCTTTCTCTCTGGCTTTCCCTTCTTGAGCAGCCCTTGCCCACACAGTGTCCCCTGGTGCCCTAGAGCAGAGTTAAGGATACCAATGGTCTCTCATTTCTCCAAAGAAGACATACAGATAGCCAATAGACACATGAAAAGATGCTCAACAGTGCTAACTATTAGAGAAATGCCAATCAAAACTATAATGAGGTATCACCTCATACTATTGAGAGTGTCCATTATTAAAAAGTCTACAAATACTAAATGCTGGAGAGGGTGTGGAGAAAAGGGAACCTTCCTACAGTGTTGGCGGGAATGTAAATTGGTATAGCCACTATGGAGAACAGTATGGAGTTTCCTTAAAAAACTAAAAATAGAGCTACCATGTGATCCAACAATCCCACCTCTGGGCATATACCCAGACAAAACTATAACTCAAAAAGATACATGCACCCTATGTTCATAGCAGCACTATTCACGATAGCCAAGATATGGAAGCAACCTAAATGTTTATCGACAGATGAATAGATAAAGAAGATGTGGTACATATATATACACAATGGAATATTACTCAGCCATAAAAAAGAATGAAATAATGCCATTTGCAGCAACATGGATGGACCTAGAGATTATCATACTAAGTGAAGTAAGCCAGACAGAGAAATACAAATACCATATGATATCACTTAAATGTGGAATCTAAAAAATGATACAAATGAACTTATTTACAAAACAAAAACAGACTCACAGACACAGAAAACAAACTTACGGTTACCAAAGGGGAAAGGAGTGGGGGAGGGATAAATTAGGAGTTTCGGAGTAGCAGATACAAACTACTATAAATAAAATGGATAAACAACAAGGTCCTACTATATAGCACAGGGAATGATATTCAATATCCTGTGATAAGCCATAATGGAGATATATATCTATCTGAATCACTTTGCTGTACACCAGAAACTAACACAACATTGTAAATCAACTATACTCCAATAAAAAAGAAAACAAGATCTCAATGGTCTCTAAGATCTCTTCTGGCTTGAACGACTGGGCTGAATAGCTCTATGACCTCGGAAAGTTATTACCTCTCTGTCCCTCCATTTTCCCAAATGCAAAATGTGAACAATAAGTCTGTCTACCCAACAGGGTTGTGCTGAAGTTAAAGGAAACAATCTATGCAAAGCACTTAGCTCAGTGCTGGCCCACAGTCAATGTTCAGCAAACGTTAGCTGGTTTCGTTATTAGGTGCCTAAAGGTCCCTTTCCATTCCAATGTCTGGCTCCATCACCCCAATTCAAAATGTACCTGCAGCAGATGGGATGAAAAACTGGTTTTCCTGGGTCATTTAGCTACCACACTGAAAATTTTAAAATGTTTCAGTTATTTGACCTCAAAAACAAAGTATATTTTTGTGTCTCTGGGGTTAGAGATATTTCTTCTTTTGAGCATCTGGGGAAAATGGGAAATACGGTGGGTACCAAGGAGAATGGGAAGGCTGGGAGATAGCAGGGGTCTGCTCACACCAGAAGGCTGTGTGCAGGCCCTGGTGTCTATTTGGGAACATATAAAAAGGGCTGAGGCTATGGCCATGAGACAGCTTATGAAACACAAACACCAGGGAAGTTTACCAAATAGCAGGCTCGAATTTTATAGCTTCTGGAAGAATCACTACATTCCAGATGACAATAAAAATCTGGTCTTCTAAAGGTACACAGCCCCTCGGTTTGAAGAAATGAACCCACAGGAATGTTCAAGGGACGGATCATTCCTTCTCAAAAGATACATCTTCCTTCTCTTGTCTCCAAAGCCTCACAGTGGCATCTTGAGCTAGAACTGCTGGGCGTCCAGTGGCAGTGACCTTAAGTGGACTCATCTTCTCTGATTTGGTCATATCACTTGGAGGATTCTACCCCCTAAACTAAAATGTGGGAAAATTTCATGCACAAAGATGCTAATTTCTGTATATACAACAGTCCTAAATGGAAAGCATCTCAAATTGGCTGTATTAGGAGAAGGACTTAGAAAATTACAGCACATCCAGGTAATGGAATATAAGGGAGCCAGTGCTCACAAGAAGCTTTGCATAACCTGAGGAACTGCTTAGAGTACGTTAACTGAAAAAAACAAAGAAGCGGGATACATATTTGTATATGTAATCTAATCCCTGTGTTTTTAGGAAATATATCAAAAATTTTCTTTGTGCTTGTTCCCAGCTGTCCAAAGTATGGAAAAGGGATTCCTCCTTCTTATTACTGTTTTCCTCTATTTTCCATCTTTTACAGCCGAATGAATAGCATAATGTTTAAATACATTGCGTATGAAGGCAGACTGCCTACTGACCTGCCTCTTAACCTCTCTGAATCTCAGTTTTTATTTCTGTCATGTGGGCATAATAATCATCCCTAGTTTGTAGGATGGCTCTGAGCATTAAAGAATAATCCAGGTGAAGGGCTTTGTACCCTTTTGAAGGGCTTTGACACAGCACTTTGTACATAGTCAGTGCTCAAGGGATGTCAGCTGGTGTTTCTATTTTCAGATTACAGAAGTACCTCCAACAAAACTCAAAACTGTAAAAAGAGGAACATATAGTTTGCTTTCCTGCCTTTCGTTCAGTCAAAGACTTACCCCAAAGGGTTATTTAACAAACATTCTTTTTTCTGGTCCTTAATCACCTATGATATTTGGGGAAGCAGCTAAATAGTCAGCAACTGAAAGCCTTTTGAATGAGAATACTCAGCTCTTCTCTTTGGAGAAAAATCTAAGACCCTGGTTTTTTCTTCATCTGCCAACAACCCCTGCTCTTCTACTTTCTCTGAGTCAACTCCTGTCCCTCAGTACTTTTGGGAGGTCTCCCTAGGTGCTCATCTGTGTATCTCCCAACTGTATCAGTTTGGCTGCACATAACAGAAAACTGATAGGAGAAGTGTAAAGGAGTGTATTAGTGACTTACTGCTGCATAACGATGTGTCACAAACGTAGTGGTCTAAACAACACGCATTTATTAACTCACGGTTTCTATGGATCAAGAGTCCGGCATGGCTTGGCTGAATCCTCTGTTCAGGGTCTCACCAGGCTGCAATGAAGGTGTCAGCTGGGCTGCATTCTCGGGGGCTTGTCTGGGGAAGAATCCACTTCCAAGCTCACTCAGGTTGTTGACAGAATATATTTTCTTACAGCTGTAGGACTGAGGGTCCTGACTTCTTGCTGTCTGGAGGACATACTTAGCTCCTAAAGTTCACTCACAGTTCCTAGAAGTCTCCCACAGTTTATAGAGGTTTTCTGTAGCTCCTAGAAGCCACCAGTAGTTCCTGGCCATGTGGGCTTTTCCAACATGGCTGTTGACTTTATTAAGTTATCAAGGAGAGTATCTATAGCAAGTCCACTAACAGGGTGAAGTCTTTATATAACCTAATGTGATCACAGAGGGACATCCCATCACCTTTGCCCTGTTCTATTGGTTAGAAGCAAGTCATAGGTCCCACCCGTGTTCAAGTGGAGTAGATGGGAACCCCAGGACCACTTGCAAGTCTGTCACCACCACAAGGAAGGGGACTATTTTCTCATGGTAACAAGAAGTCTTACACAGGGAGATGGGGGTTGAGGAAGCATCTCCGTTTCGCCGTTCACACCCAGGCTCTTTCCTTCTTTCTGTTTTACCATCGTTTATCCTTTTTTTTTTTTTTTTTTTTTTGTGTGTGTGTGTGGTATGCGGGCCTCTCACTGCTGTGGCCTCTCCCCTTGCGGAGCACAGGCTCCGGACGCGCAGGCTCAGCGGCCATGGCTCACGGGCCCAGCCGCTCCGCGGCATGTGGGATCCTCCCGGACCGGGGCACGAACCCGTGTCCCCTGCATCGGCAGGCGGACTCTCAACCACTGCACCACCAGGGAAGCCCCATCGTTTATCCTTTTGATCATAAGATGGGTGCTGCTCCTCTAAGCTTCACATCCTCAGGAGGCATGAGAAAGGACAACACACACATGCCCACTAAGTACGAGTCTATCAGTAAAACAACAGATTCCCAGAAACCCCACCCACCTGCATGTGCATTGCCTTTCATTGACCTCATCAGTATCACCTGGTTGTGTCTACCGCATAGGCCATCAGAAAATAGATACATTTTAATGAGCCGTATCCATGGGACCCCAACAAAATGAACAGTAACCGCCACAGACGTTTTCAATATGTGGCCACATGGGTTAAAGCGTCCAGGGAGGGCTAGCCTATGAATAAGTGATAAAGCTTGGATAAGAGAATTCATGAAAAAGTCTTTGCCCAGTGCCTGGCACATAACAGCATCAGACAACGTTGCCTCTTTCCTCCCTTCTCCCCTTTGTTTTCTCTGTTGCCCACACTTCTGGGTTTGAGCGCTCCAAGCACAACAGCACCTTCAGAGTTAAGCACCCTGACATGCAGGCCAGGCGTGTCTGCCTTCCGAGCCTCAGAGGAAAGCTGATGAGGGAGGAATGTAATAGCTGCAGCTGGAGCTCTGCCAGGGGACCAGCAACTGCAACGCCCTTATTTGCTCTGGGGAGGAGCAGCTTGGAAACTTTTTATGAGATTCCAGAAGCAGCAAGGTCATCAGTTTTATAGCCATCCCGCTTCGTTTGTAAATACAGCCTTTGAATGAGAATGTTTGGGTCCCTTGACAAGAACTAGGCTGATGACCAGGGGACCATCAAATAAATAAAAGATATTCTGTTGCCCATGACCCCGAGGCATCCTGAGTAACCTTAGATCCCTGACAAACTACAAAACTACAAACTACAAACTACAAACTACCTTCAGAGAACTTGATTTCGCAGTCAAGCCCCTGTGTGGGTCTGAGGCAGGTGATCTGATTTGTCTGGTCACAGGCGTGGCAACACATGTTTACCATCACGCTCGTTTTCCAGCCAGCTGCAAGTGTCTGGGTGAAAGCTCGTGGTCAGGTGTGTTTGCTGTGATAAAGTCAAGGCCAAGGAGGAGGGCTGTGTCCTAGGCAGCCTCCGTGTGTTCTTGTCAATAGGAACCCGCGCCTCCAGGGACACCTGGGCCTGTTTCTCTAATTGCTCACTGGACCGTGGCTTTTCCTGCAGCTGAGTATTTACTAGGCTGGGCCCAGGAAACACTCAGCCTTCACTGTCTGGCCAGCTGCCAGGCTGGCCTCCGATTGCAGTTGGCTATGGTGACAGGGTCACCCTCTCTTTAGGCTTCTTTTCTTCGGGCCACGAGGTGGAGACAGGAAGTGGTAGGAAGGCAGGATGATATTTTTCATGAATGGATGAAATTCTCCTTTATAGGCACAATTCCTGGCCCCTGGTACATTTTTTTTTTTAATTTAAGGTCATGCTTACTTTATTTATTTTTATCTTTTCAAATTAATGTTTATTGGAGTATGGTTGATGTACAATGTTGTTAGTTTCTGCTGTACTTCAAAATGAATCAGTTATACGTGTATATATATCCAGTCTTTTTTAGATTCTTTTCCCATATAGGCTATTACAGAGTCCTGAGTAGAGTTCCCTGTGCTATACAGTAGGTTCTTACTAGTTATCTATTTTATATATAGTGGTGTGTATGTGTCAATCCCAATCTCCCAAGTTATCCCCCCACCCCTTTCCCCCTGGTAACCATAAGTTTGCTTTCTACATCTGTGACTCTATTTCTGTTTTGTAAGTAAGTTCATTTGTACCATTTTTTTAGATTTCACATATAAGTAATATCACATGATGTTTGTCTTTCTCTGTCTTAGTATGACAGTCTCTAGGTCCCTCCATGTTGTTGCAAATGGCATTATTTCATTCTTTTTTTATGGCTGAACCCTGATACACTTTTTTTGTTTTTGTTTTGTGGTACGCGGGCCTCTCACTGTTGCAGCCTCTCCCGTTGCAGAGCACAGGCTCCGGACGCGCAGGCTCAGCGGCCATGGCTCACGGGCCCAGCCACTCCGCGGCATGTGGGATCTTCCCGGACCGGGGCACGAACCCGTGTCCCCTGCATCGGCAGGCGGACTCTCAACCACTACGCCACCAGGGAAGCCCCCTGATACACTTTTAACGAATATTTGTTGAATGGCTATTTGTTGAAGAAATGAGTGATTTTAGTTATTTAATATTTATTGAATGCCTATTATTTGCCAGGGGCCTAAAATCTGATGACACAATGCAAAAGTTGACAGGATGTGAACTCTCTTGGAACTTGAATTATGGTGAGGGGACAATAGCAATAACAAATAAGTGAGCAAGATGATTAGAGAGAGTGATAAATGCCCTATGAAGACCAGAAGGCAGGATGACGAGGGAGAGGAGGTCGGGGATGGAGGGTTATTTTATTTATTTATAAAGATTTTTTTGATGTGAACCATCTTTTTAATGATGAATTTTTATTACTTTTCTGTGTTACTTTTATTTTTTTGATTTATTTATTTAATTAATTTATTTTTGGCTGTGTTGGGTCTTTGTTGCTGCGTGCGGGCTTTCTCTAGTTGTGGCAGGCGGTGGCTCCTCTTTGTTGTGGTGTGCAAGCTTCTCATTGCAGTGGCTTCTCTTGTTGCGGAGCATGGGCTCTAGGCGAGAGGGCTTCAGTAGTTGTGGCGCACGGGCTTAGTTGCTCCGCGGCATGTGGGATCTTCCTGGACCGGGGCTCGAACCCGTGTCTGGCAGGTGGATTCTTAACCACTGCGCCACCAGGGAAGCCCGATGTGAAGCATTTTTAAAGTCCTTATCGAAGTTTTTACAATATTGCTTCTGTTTCATGTTTTGGTTTTTTGGCCATGTGGCATGTGGGATCTTAGCTCCCTGACCAGGGGTTGAACCCACACCCCCTGCATTGGAAGGCGAAGTCTTAAGCACTGGACCACCAGAGAAGTCCCTGGAGGGCTACTTTAGATGGGGTGGGGGGGCGGGGGAGGGCTTCCTTCCTAAGGAGATGATATTTGAGCTAAGACCTGAAAGGTGAGAAGGCACTTGTCATGAGATATCTGGGAATGTGTATTCCTGGTGAGATGGAACACACTTCTAGAAGGTGGAAGGCAGACTTACCACAGGAGAGTGAGGAAACTGTAGTCCAGACATCTCAGCTGAGGAGGGGGCTCATCTTTCTTCTAGAGCCTGGGCAAAGATGAGGAAGTAAAGAAAAGTATCAGGAGCGGGGGTAAGAGGTGGTGTTGAAAACAAGGCATTTAACGGGAAGTTTACCTGTGTTCAGAATAGGTGGCTGGCCACGCTTGCCTAAGGACTCCTGGCAGCTAAGCTCTGTGCCCAAGGCAAGCAAATTGAAGTGTGGTGCTCTGAAGACATTGGAGAGTCCTAGAGAAATGATTGCCCTGCTGAGGAATTTGGGGGATCCCCCAGTGTGATGGTAGCTTCCTGCCTGATCACCCTAAGGGGAAACCTGCTGGTTGGTTCCAGACTCACCAAGGTACTCAAAGCAGCTATTGATTGCCTTCATTGTAAATATGAATAATTTTAATCTTTACTCGACTTGTGGACAACACTTGCAACATAAATGAATGAAAGATATTGCCACTTATTAAATTCCTGGGCTGTAAAAGCCTTGCTTAGAGCCTGTCAGAGTTGGGGGACATCCTTGGGAGACAGAGAGGTCATTTGGCCTTACAGAGTCTGAAAGCCTTCAAACTTATTTTTTGTTTGTTTATTTGTTTTTCCATTACCTAGAAATGCACAGATAGGATTGCAAGAGGAAGACGTTTAGTATACATCTTTAAACTTATGTCCCGTTACTGAACCACAATGCCTGAAATAGAGTATGAATTAATACACGACATAAATCCTGCAATTAGCATAATTATAGTGCATTGTATTTTTGAGTGTTAAATGTGTAACATTCTTAATATAGACATAACGTAATTTTAAAAACTATTTTAACATTTTTAAATTTGCTATGAGCCTCCAGAAATGGAAATGTCTTGGACACCTGAATCATCTGGATCAGAGTTTGAAGGTACCCCAAAGCATCATTATATATTTGCTGCAGTTTCTTGGGTGATCCTCTCTCACTTATGGCTAGTTCCACTTGCGTTGAATTTTACTAGTTTATCACTCAGAAGAAGTCTTTATATCTGTGGTCATGGAAAATCCTCATTGTTGGATAGAGCTAATAATTTGGACAATATTACCAGCCGACTGGAAAGCATTGGGCATCCTCAGTATTCTCTTGGAGCACTTGCTATGTGGTAAGAGTAGTTCTAGGTAATAAAGATGTGGAATTAAAACTGTATTAAAATGTAGGAAATGAGAAGTCTAGGAGGATCAGAAGGGTGAAGGGTGGAAGACAACTGCATGCCCATGGAAGCCCTGACATTTTCCTGAAACTCAATGCCAGCTTTATGCTGAATGCCTTCTGTAAAGACTTCCAAATGGACTTTTGCTGGCTTCCCCATCATTACTGCCAGTCAGTTAAAATCCTACCCATTTGTCAAGGTCCATCTAAATGCTCCATTTTCTTTGAAGCTCTGTTTGAATGCCCAGATGGAAGCAATCACTCCTTTCTCCATGCTCTCATGGTGCCCTTAATTCATTCTTTCAATCTCTCTCTCTCTCCCTCTCTCCCCACTCTGGTGGGCACTAGTATTTGTACCACACTTTGTACACAAAGTAATTGCCTGTGCATTTTCTCATTTAATTCTCAGCAACTCTGTGATACTAAGTATAGGGATACAGAGGCCCAAACACTGGAGGTTGTTAGCAGATTGGCTTCATACATTATGATTACTAGTCAGACAAAATCATCTGAGATATCTAAAATTCAGCAGCCCAAGAATGCAGGATTCGTTTTAAGAGTTAGACAAAAAAAGACATTCACATAGCTTTAGATTCTATGACATTAAGACATCTATAACATTAGATGGAAGAGACCTGCAGAGATCTTAGCCAAAGAAAGTTTGTAATCTAATCAAGAGATCCGGCTGAGTTGGAGTTTCAGACATTTGTGAGTAGACATTTGTGAGGCAGGATCAGGATTGTGTATAACTTGAGTCCCAAGATGTGACCATGCCCCTTTTGAAGTTATAGATTCATTGACATAACCTCTAAAAATAGAGTTCAGGATGTCATACTGAGGTTACCAAAATCTCTGATCACAAGCAATCCCAAGAATGCTGAGGTGGCAACTCCCATACTTCTTGGGATGATTTAATAGTTTTAATAGTTTTCTTAGTTTTTGTGAAAAGCACCACCCAGGGAGCTCAATCTTCTGTCCAGCCAAATAGCTCTGTGCAAGGCAATTTCAGTTAACAGGGGTACAATTGCCTTTCTTACTGGGCAAACGTCTTTCATTCCCTGGAAGTTTTAGATTACACATATACATGTTTAAAATAATCAAAACTAGAGTATAAATATTTTTGTATTAAGAAAGAGTCAGGCCACATTTTGTATTCCTATATACTTATAATGTTTAAGAAAATTTGGCATATTAAAATGATATTCTTGTAATTCTAATTTAAAAAGTATAATTGACAAATTACTGAGACATCTTTAAGTGGAAATTCATGTCAATCACATTTATAAGCATAATTTATTAGATTGACTATTTGGGAATATTTGTTGGTCAGACAACTGAGAGTCTTAAAATGAAAAATTGAATTTATAAATGCAGTTTCAACTGTTTGAAGGAATTCCATTACCTAAGTTTGCAAATGTAACCAACCATTGGTGAAAGACTCGTTAAAAGTGACTAAGAAAAGTGATGCTTAAAATTTGCTCCACTTATAAATAGAAAAACAAGATTTGTAAGTAGAACATAAAACCCAAGGAGAGGGCTTCCCTGGTGGCACAGTGGTTGGGAATCCGCCTGCCAGTGCAGGGGACGCAGGTTCGAGCCCTGGTCCAGGAAGATCCCACATGCCGCAGAGCAACTGGGCATGTGCGCCACAACTACTGAGCCTGTGTGCTGCAACTACTGAAGTCCACGTGCTGAGAGCCCATGCTCCGCAGCAAGAGAAGCCACTGCAATGAGAAGCCCGTGCACCTCAACAAAGAGCAGCCCTGCTCAACGCAACTGGAGAAAGCCCGTGTGCAGCAGCGAAGACCCAATGCAGCCAAAAATAAATAAATAAAATAAACAAATTAAAAGAAAAACAACCCAAGGAGAAAATATATTTTTAAATGTGTAACTTTAATAAACTGACCATTAACTTAAAAATACAAGATAGACTTAGTAGTCTTTTCAGTACATAGAACTCACTCTCAGGGCATCTGAATAACCTAGATTCACAGAGGTGACCTGTCTAAGGTCACGTGGCTAGTAAGTGGCACAGTCACAACTTCAACTCAGTGTCTAGATCCTGTATCTCAGTTGAACTCTGCTCTCCTTCTTGGCTGTTTTTTCAGCTCCTCTTTTACAGCCCCTGTGATACTTTGCCTTGCATTTGGGTTATTTATCTGTCTTATTTTGAATACTTGCCTCTCCCCAGCTGCCAACACAGGGTCAGGCATGGGGTAGAAGTGGGGGGAACTCAATAAATGTATTGGATTCAAATTGTTATAGGCCATAGACAGCCTCTGAGAAAGGGTAGCTGGGGTGGGGGAGGCATATAGAATGTTATCTCTCTGTGACACTGTTTAGCTTTAAGGGGGTCTGAGTCTACAGCCCTGGACTCTAGAGGCCCAAGCTCTGATGAAGTGGATATAAATTAATTCCATGCTGTTTGCCTTCTTTTTTTCTTTTTTTGTGGTACGTGGGCCTCCCACTGTTGTGGCCTCTCCTGTTGCGGAGCACAGGCTCTGGAAGCGCAGGTTCGACGGCCATGGCTCATGGGCCTAGCCGCTCCGTGGCATGTGGGATCTTCCCAGACAGGGGCACGAATCCGTGTCCCCTGCATCGGCAGGCGGACTCCCAAGCACTGCGCCACCAGGGAAGCCTCCTGTTTGCCTTCTTTTAAGATTAATTCCATGGATATCCTTCAGTGTCTTCCCACTGCTCAGGGTAAAAACCAAAAAGCCTTTCTAAGCTTAATGAGACCAGTATGGTCCAGTCCAAGCCCACCTCTCTAGACTTTTGCTCCACTTGCTCTGAGGACACAACCTTCATTTAGTTCCCTGGACAAACCAAGGTCTTCCCCAGATGAAGTCAGGTTTCTAGTTAAACACTTACAGCTTTCTGAACCTCTCCTTCACAGCACTTCTTGGAGGTTGTAATGATATATTTCTGTTTGCAGCTCTTTATTTGATATCTGTGCAAGGCCTTTAGTTCTGGGCACCTTGCCTCTTTTCTCCACCATTATGCTTGTTGCATAGCAGGGGCTTAACAAATGTAGGCTTTTATTATTGTTATTATTAGCATTTAATAATGTCTGTTTTCACAAACAGATGGAGAGACATACTATGTTCTTGGATTGGAAGAATCAATATTGTGAAAATGACTATACTACCCAAAGCAATCTACAGATTCAATGCAATCCCTGTCAAATTACCAGTGGCATTTTTTTTACAGAATTAGAGCCAAAAATCTTAAAATTTGTATGGAGACACAAAAGACCCTGAATAGCCAAAGTAGTCTTGAGGGAAAAAAACGGAGTTGGAGGAATCAGGCTCCTTGACTTCAGACTATACTACAAAGCTACAGTAATCAAGACAATATGGTACTGGCACAAAAACAGAAATATAGATCAATGGAACAGGACAGAAAGCCCAGAGACAAACCCACACACCTATGGTCAACTAATTTATGACAAAGGGGGCAAGGATATACAATGGAGAAAAGACAGTCTCTTCAATAAGTGGTGCTGGGACAATTGGACAGCTACATGTAAAAGAATGAAATTAGAACACTCCCTAACACCATACACAAAAATAAACTCAAAATGGATTAGAGACCTAAATGTAAGACCGGACACTATAAAACTCTTAGAGGAAAACATAGGAAGAACACTCTTTGAAATAAATCACAGCAAGATTTTTTTTGATCCACCTCCTAGAGTAATGGACATAAAAACAAAAATAAACAAATGGCACCTAATGAAACTTAAAAGTTTTGCAAAGCAAAAGAAACTACAAACAAGACGAAAAGACAACCCTCAGAATGGGAGAAAACATTTGCAAACAAATCAATGGACAAAGGATTGATCTCCAGAATATATAAACAGCTCATGCAGCTCAATATTAAAAAAACAAACAACCCAATCCAAAAATGGGCAGAAGACCTAAATAGACATTTCTCCAAAAAAGACATACAGATGGCCAAGATGCACATGAAAAGCTGCTCAACATCACTAATTATTAGAGAAATGCAAATCAAAACTACAATGAGGTATCACATCACACCAGTTAGAATGGGCATTATCAGAAAATCTACAAACAGTAAATGCTGGAGAGGGTGTGGAGAAAAGGAACCTTCTTGTGCTGTTGGTAGGAATGTAAATTGATACAGCCACTATGGAGAACAGTATGGAGGTACCTTAAAAAACTAAAAATAGGGCTTCCCTGGTGGCGCAGTGGTTGAGAGGCCGTCTGCTGATGCAGCGGACACGGGTTCGTGCCCCAGTCTGGGAAGATCCCACATGCCACGGAGAGGCTGGGCCTGTGAGCCATGGCTGCTGAGCCTGTGCATCCGGAGCCTGTGCTCCGCAATGGGAGAGGTCACAACAGTGAGAGGCCCGCATACCACACACACAAAAAAAAACACAAAAAAATAAAAATAGAATTACTGTATGATCCAGCAATCCCAGTACTGGGCATATACCCAGAGTAAACCATAATTCAAAAAGACACATGCACCCTAATGTTCATTGCAGCACTATTTACAATAGCCAGGTAACGGAAGCAACCTAAATGCCCATCAACAGACGAATGGATAAAGAAGATGTGGTACGTATATGCAATGGAATATTACTCACTCATAAAAAGGAATGAAATCGGGTCGTTTGTAGAGACGTGAATGGATCTAGAGACTGTCATACAGAGTGAAGTAAGTCAGAAAGAGAAAAACAAATATTGTATATTAATTCATATATGTGGAACCTAGAAATATGGTACAGATGAACCAGTTTGCAGGGCAGAAACTGAGACACAGATGTAGAGAACCAATGTATGGACACCAAGGGGGAAAAGCAGCGGGGGGTTGTGGATGGTGGTGTGATGAATTGGGAGATTGGGATTGACATATATACACTAATATGTATAAAATGGATAACTAATAAGAACGTGCTGTATAAAAAAATAAATAAAATAAAATTCAAAAATATATTTTGGGGACATTTTGGGGACAAATGAATGAATGAATCAATAAAAAAGGAAGGATCGATTTTGTGGTGATCATTTAGACTGGCCTGATCTCCACTCAGCTGGAAAGGATTTTAGATGAAATCTTATCAGACAGATAGGGGACATGATGTCTGAGATCCTTCCAGGCCAATGAGCCTTTTGCTCCAGAAACGCTGTTTGTCACTTTGCTTTAGCCATTGCTTTTATCATTCTCATGGGGAACTCTGTGTGTGTGTGTGTGTGTGTGTGTGTGTGTGTGTGTGTGTGTGACAGAGAGAGAGATGTAAGATAGAGACAGAGAGACACACAAAAAGACAGAGAGAGACTGAGATAGAGACAGAGAGACAGAGAGAGAGAGAAAGAGATTGTGCTGCCATGCAAGGTGATGGGAAATGACCCAGAAAGGCCCCTGGAAACGACCGTGCTCTCCCTTCTTGCCTCATTCAAGCGAGTGAGAGCTCACAGCTCCTTTGGCAGGGAGTAGGCCAGCTGAAAAATGTCAGGCCCCCTAACATCAATGAATTTTGCATTTCCAAATAATGGGTTTATGATTAAACTCCAATAACTCAAATGCACACTCTGTGAAGAATTCCAGTCTCAGCTGGTAATTCTTGTTCTCTTGAATCCCTTCCTCCCCTTTATTTGTTGAATCTATGCCTCAAAATCCCTCCGATTCCAGCCATAAGTGGGGAGTTGATGCAATTTTCTAATGACAGGGAGACATGTCCCCATGATAGTGAAGCCATCCTGAAAATTGTAGGAAAAAACACTAAAGAGCATGAGGCTGGAAAGGCAGACGGATTCACTAAAAATAGGCTGTAGGATCCGTGCTTTCTTCCTCTGGGAGACTGGTGTAACACTGACCTCTAGCTGGATGGAGAGAGTGAATTCAGCTGGTACCTTCTACTCTGGTTGTTGGATGTTTGGCTGATCTGAAGTGAAAAGAGAATATTTGGAAATTTTCTCTTCCTTAAGAATGTTTCCTGTATTCTGCCTGGCTTCTCTTCTCCTCAAATAACAATATCACCGTTTGTATAGTATTCTCAACGTGGTAGTCCTTGTGAGTTTCCATATTAGCTCTAATTATTCCCAATGACCCTGTGAGGTAGGTGTTATTGCATCCATTTTCCTGGCAGGAAAACTGAGGCTCAGAGAGTTTTATAACTTGCCGCACACATACTCTTAGGAGCTGGCTGAATCCGTATTCTAAATCAGGTTTGTCAACTCCAAAGCCTGCCCTCCTTCTCCTGGACTCTGAGTCTGGCAGAAGCCCCAGGGAGGGTTTGGGTGTCTGTTCCACCCCTCGGGGCCTGTTCTTTGGGAAAGGTCTCTCAGTCACTGTGCTTATTTATTCTGCTTCTACCTGACTAATTCCTGTTTATATTCAGAAGCCCGGCTGAGCCTCCTTCCATATACGTCAGTCCCTGTAAAAGCAACCATCTGTCTCCCAGGCCCTTGACTTTCTTGGTGATAACATCTTCATTTTCGCAGACTGAGAGCTCTGTTTTAAGCCATCGGGTGACTGGTTAGTAGTGAATCAATAAAGCTACCCAATCATGGCCTCACATGGAATTTGAAAACCCACTGGGGGTTGAAATGTCCAAGAAAGTGTAATTCTGTTTATTTCTGTTTATATTTCTCTGTGTGTTTTTAAGATGTTCTGGTTGCGGTTTTTCTGGTTGATGGATGGGTTCAAGCTAACTGATTGGGGGTAAAATGCTGGAAAAGTGTTTCATTCTCACCTTGATGAAATGATTCAGCTGAGCATGTGGGTGGTGAGATGGGTACAGAAAGAGGAGTTCTGAAATAAAAATTTTGTTTCTTTAAAAAAAAGTATTAGCTGATGTAAAGACTACTATTGCGTATGTAATGAAGTGTTTCAACTTTCCATGGTGGGGGAGTCCCCTAGCACATATCTGGGTTATCCCACTGATGTGGCTAAGACTTTTCAGTGGCTTGCAAGCTAATGGCCTTTGTCTGGGTTGCTTTGTTCCCGTGAAGGCTTGCTTATGGCAGTCTGACATGTTCCTATTAGGGTACAGTGTTTACCTGACTTCACAGTATCTTACTAAAGATTTTAGTTGCCCAACTACTTAAAAATAATCA